>NC_084472.1:62179819-62482850 GCF_027409185.1 Cynocephalus volans
AGATATGATCTAAATTAGTTAGCAAATGGAAGTTTGTTATTGAGGAAGACTAGAACCTGTGCATTTCAGATAAACTTGAATAGAATCAACTTTGTGAATAAGTTTTTAAAAAATGTTTTCATGGTTGAATTTGAACTGTAATTATTTCAAACCTAGAAATTTTACTTAGGAAACTAATAAATACTTGTTTCTAGGACAGATTAGGATGTAGCAATATATTTCAGGTTTCAGAAATCATGGAATCAAAAAAGATAAAGAATTTTTGAGAAATGATTTTAGTTTCCAGTAATCAGTTATATAATTTTCACAATTAACAGTACTCTTCACCTTATTCAAGTTACCCACCTATACTTTAGTTGAAGCTTGTAACTAATTTTCAGAAACTCTGCATGTCTGTATTACTTGTGAGTACTGGAAAATAATTGGCATATAGCTGATCATTTTGTTTCAGAGAAGCAGCAGTTTAGAAATACACTGATGCCAATTAATACTGCCAGTATTAAAGAACTTTTGCCACTTTTTTTTCTGGTCTCTGGCCTAAATCCATGATCTGACTCAAAATTTACATGGCAAGCTTGATCCAATGTGGCATTTCTCCAGAAATCAGTTGTTGGGTCCAGCAAATTTCTAAAAAGTAAATTTCCTTACGTATTCTTAATTTAACTAATATGAGGGATTTTGATAGATAGAGATGGGTTTTGCAAAAATAGAAAATAAATAATAATTATAAACAATTTTAGAACATGCACTATGCAACAGGAACAATTTTAAGAATCTACACATATTACTAACACATCATATGAATTGTTACTCTATTTGCTTTGATACTACAAAAGTGATGGTAATCCATATGACATTCTCTAAGTAAGAAGTTGTTTACTTATTCATAAATTTAAGAACTTTTCTATGCCCATAAATGTCAATAACATTACTAAGCACCAATTATGTGCAAAACATTTACATCTGTAAATTTACCTGTGTAAAATAAACTCTCTGGAGGAGGTATGGTTCCAGTTGTGGAGATTTAAAAATAATTATGCTTATTAAAATACAGTATGACTCAGTGAATATGATGCTGAAGATAAATGTTCAAAGTGATACTTGACATACTTCAAGCCTAAACTTCCAGATATCTTTTTTGCCTGGAGAGTCATCAAGCTATTTAATGGTACTATTAGTCTGGAAGTCCATGCATAATTTTGAATAATCCAACTCATTTTAAAATATGGAGTACCTAATACATAACAAGAACTAATTGCCCTTATTAATAAATAGTGTATACATAATGTATTTTATGATCTGATTCTAGAGATAACATGGAGAAACAATTGAGGAACATGTAATTAAAACCTGGGATTTTGAGCAAAAAGATTGCTAGAGTCAGAGCAGGGAGGACTTTAGGGAAAATGACACAACTCATATTAAAAGAGAAAATGTGAAAGATCACTTAGGAAAGCAGAGAGGCCTGATAAGTGTCAATGTGAGCACTTGATATTACATGGGATTGTCCACGAGGATATGAGGGGCAGATGCATATTTTTAGCTAGCGATGCATCACATGAAAGATGGATGAAAATCAGAGTTATAGAAAATATTTAAAAAATACAACACATAATTTAACTTTTTTGTCTGTGCTCTGCTTTTTTTTAAATGCTGCAATTGATGTCTGGTAGATTTATTATATACTCATATTTTATTAAATAAATGCAATGAATTCTCCATGCTAGATTTATAGCTAGCATAATCTTAAAACAGAAAAATTAACATTTTCATCACAGCCCAGTGTTACCCAGCCTACCAAAACTTAAGATGGAGAAAGTATTTCAATAATTTTTCTATTTAATTTTCATTGGACCTAATCAACCCTCTCCCCATAAAGATCACGAGTTTTATACTCCAGAAAGGTGGCTCTTGCTTTATATGTGGTAGATGGTAACTAAAAATCTCCAAGAATTTTGTGGTTGTAGGAAAATAACAGATTAGATACTTAAAAGCCTCCCTGAAACTATCCTCCTCCCCTTTTCCTAGAATGTAAGGGGTACAATATAACAAATGGACTTTTATATTTACAACTGAGCTCAAAAAAATAAGGAAAACTCCAAAGTACCAAAAATAAAGATATAACTAAATATAACATATTAAAACCTTTGTCATATAGATACGTGATTTATAATCTTGGTTATGCAGAAGCTGTGGGTTTAATGTATATTTAGAGATAGGGTATGACGTTTGATTTGGAAATAAGAACCATGCACAAAAGTCAGATGCTTGAAGAGCCATATCATTAGTAAAATAGCCAACTGAAAAAAGTGAAATTAGAAATTCCAACTGTCAAAAAAGAAAAAACAAGGAAGTCTTAGTGTTTTGCTTTGCTTTCTGTTGTGGGTTAAATTTTGTCCACACCACCCACCCACTCATATATTGAAATCCTAACTTCTAGTATCTCAGAAAGTGGCCTTATTTGGATACTGGATCTTTACACATTTAATAAGGTTAAAATTAGATTATTAGTGTGAGCCCTAATTTAATATGACTATTGTCTTCTAAGAAGAGATTTGGATACAGACACGTATACAGGGAAAATGTCACGAGGGCATGGATATGGACATCTGTAAGTCAAGGAGAGAGTCCTAGAACAGATCTTTCCCTCGCAGCCCTCAAAAAAATAAAAATAAAAAACTTTACCAGCATCTTTTCTATTTTTCTTAATTGAAATATAATTGATTATACATATTTATGGAGTACAGAATTGACTCAGTATTTGTGTACAGTATGTGATGATCAAATTAATATTATTAGCATGTTCATTGTTACAAATTGTAATTATTTTTTGTGTCTCTTACCCAATACCCCCTAACCCTCCCTGCCCCCACATTTTCCCACCTCTGGTAACTATAGGTCTGTTCTCTCCTTCTGAGTGTTTGATGTTCCACTGTAATCTTCCTTCCTTCCTTCCTTCCTTCCTTCCTTCCTTCCTTCCTTCCTTCCTTCCTTCCTTCCTTCCTTCCTTCCTTCCTACCTTCTTTCCTTCCTTCCCTCCTTTCTTAGTTTCCACTTATGAGTGGAGATAAGCAGTGTTTCTCTTTCTGTGCCTGGCTTATTTCACTAACATAATATACTCTAAGCTCATCTATGTTGCTGTGAATGGCAGAATTTCATTATTTTTTATGGCTGAGTAGTATTCCATTGCATATATATATATACACACACACCACATTTTCCTTATCCAATCATCCATCAATGGACATTTAGGTTGGCTCCATATGTTGGTTATTGTAAACAGAGCTGGAATGAACATGGGAGTTCAGGTATTCCTTGCAGTCTCACATCAGGCCTACCAACACCTTGATTTCAACTTTTAGCCTTTACCTTTCTCTTGTTTAAGGAACTCAGTTTGTGGTACTTCGTTATGGCAGTCCTAGCAAACTTATAGACCCTGTAAGAGGGGAAAAACACATCCTCTGAGGATTTATAATCATGGGCCTACACCATATGCAGATTTGCCCTTTAAGTTTACACTGTCTTTGTGGCCTTGGAATTTCTTATCTAAATTATTTACATAAAATATGAGTACAGTATGAGAACGCTCCTTGAATCAGAAAGGGTCTTACAATAGTCTCACCATAGTTTATAATATTCCACAGACAAAATCCTAAAAACCATGAACTCACAATTCAAAATTAAAACGCCCAGAAACAACCCACCATGAGCAAGAGACAGAAAGAACCACAAACAGAATAATTAGATCCCTAAGGGATTATTGTATCAATAGAAAAATAAGCTTAAACTGATTAAGTAAGTAAAATCAGGAAATAAAAACATAATAAATGTATATGGTACCAGAAAATCACATTTTAAAATAAAGTAAAATTTCTACAAATAAAAACAAAAAGAACATATTAAATTATGTATGAATCTGCAAATTGCATGCAGTTGAGAGACAAAGAGTAAATCTACTTTCACAGTCTGTATTAGGTTTGACTGTGTCTCCTCAGATATGATTCCTGTTTACCTAAAACCATATGAAGTATGAAACAAGTTACTTGCCCCATTATGCCCAACATGCAGTGTGAGGAAGCATCAGGATGACTGCAATTGAAACCTTCATTCAAAACTGTGAAGAAGAGAAGGCACACGGCAGTCACTGTTTTCACAGAAGTGCTGAAATTCCATGGTGTTAAAGTTGATTAGTCCATTTTTGGGGACAAGAAATATTTCCTGATTAGACCCTGCTTCTGAGTTTGGAAATAAGAGAATGACATGATAGTAAAGATGAGAGCAAAAGTTAATAAAATATTAAATAACTGCAATAGAAAAAAATAAGCACACCAGTATTTGCAGTTCAGGGGCTTTCTCAGCTTGGTTTGGGCCTCTCCAAATTTGGGGGCTAAGAAGCCTTTTTGAGATACGATAAATCTTGGTTGCTTTTGGTCCAAGTTGGTGGTCCTTTTGCCTTACCAGTCTTTTGAAATTATGCTTATAAGGACTTCTGGTTTTAGCGAGATGGAATAAACATGCTTTTTCCTTTTCTTTCTGCTAAGTAAAATTAAAGACCCTAAACACTATATATAAAATGAACATAAGACTCTGACAGCAGAGAGAAGTCAAACTGGCTAGAAACCTTAGGACTCAAGGAATGACAGGAGGGTGAGTTCCCTGTATTTAATATATTTTTATATAATCTGAAATTGGAGCTATATAAGTCAGCAACTATGAAATGTCAGAAGATTTAGTCTCAGAAAGCCCCCCAAAGGCCTAATCTCTGTAGCCAAAGAACCAGGAAGGAGGAAACTAGGCAAAACAGTAAACTTTTAGAAAATAACAGCTATAGCTAGGCAATCCTCCAAAGACAAGATTGTGGTCTCACTTAAGCAAAGGCTTAAGGAAGGACCCAGCCTACCACCCTCACCAGACTGTAATAAGCTGTGCAAAACACCCACCTGGGTGGCCTTCAGAAAAGTCCAAACAGGGACCCAAGACATTCATCCCCACCCACTCCACCCACTGCAGTGTCACAAAGAACATGTGAGGATTCAAGACAATCACCCCCACCAGTCAGCAGTGAGGGCAGTGAAACATCTCTTCTCCATCCTGCTGTGTTGCTGACAGTGGAGTCAGAATGGAGATTCAGGACTTTCACTACCCACAGCAGCAACAAGACATCCCCATGGTGAAGACAGTGGGGGCCAGGTTGAGTGCAGTAAGAAGCTACTTCTCCTCCTGCCAACCAGGTAAGTGTGAAGGTCGAGAAGGCAGCTGGAAATCCCTCTCTGGATCTTAGCCAGCAGCAACAAGAAGCTCCTTCCCTCCGTGTAAAGGATGCAGAGTGGGGACCCTGGACTAGTACTTTCACCTAAGTAGTAAGATGGTAGCCCCCCCAACCCTCTTGAACTGTTTATATTTCAATCAGAAATCACTCATCATAACAAAAACCAGAAAAACATACGTTGAATGAAAACATACAACTGATGGATGCCAACACTGAGGTGACAGAGATATTTGAGTTATCTGACCAAAATTTCAAAGCAGACATAATAAAAAATCCTTCAATGAATAATTACAGAATTACTTGAAACAAATGAAAAAATAGAAAAGCTAAACAAAAAACAGAAATTCTCAACAAAGAAATAGAAGATATAAAGAATAACCAAATGAAAATAGAATTAAATTAGAAATTAGAATCAAAATGAAAAACTCAGTGGATGCTTCTCTTCCACTTAGGATTCTTAGGTAATCCATTAGTCCATCATGTTAATAAAATTAACAACCCAAGACTCATTCTCTCATCAAGTCTTTCTATCCTGTCAATTTAATTCCTCTCCTTCAGTGTACTTTATATAACATTATATTTTAATTGAAAGTTCTTTCCAAATATATTTTAAAAATAAACCTTTAGTAAAGTATAACTTTGATAGGAAAAATCACACACATCTTGTACGGTTTGATAAATTATTACAGAGGGAACACACTCACGTAACTAACCACCCACGTCTTGAAATAGGAAACCAAACATTACCTCTTCTCTCCTTCCCAACGATAACCAATATTCTGACTTCTAACACAATATATTAGTTGTGTATGCTTTTAAAATTTATATATTGAAAGTCGAAGCATTATTCTTTTGATATGAAAAAATGAAAAATATTGCGACATAAATGTTATACTGTATAGCAGTAATTCATTAATTTTTAATGCTGAGTAGTATTTTACTCTATACCACATTTATTTTTTTCCATTAAACTGTTGATGGAAAATTTTATGGTTACCAGTATCTGGCAACTAAAGATAATGTTGCTATGATAGTATGAAATAAAATGTCTTTCAGTGCACTCATTTTGGGGCATATAACAAAAAGTGATTTCTTGGGGAGTTATGCATATATTCGACTTTAATAGATACTAGCAATTGCTTTTCCAAATCATTTGTGCCAACTAATATAACCAAAAGCAGTGTCTTTGCTGGACCACATCCTTGATATTGTTAGTCTTTTTAAGTTTAGCAACTAACTAGCATGTAGTAATATTTCATTGTGGTTTCAATTTGTACTTCCTTGAGGACATGTGAACTTGAGCATACAATAGAATAATTTTTCTGATTATCTTCTTGTTTGAAGTGCTATTATATTCCCTTGACAATTTTTAAAATGAATTATGTACTATTTTTAATTGATGTATAGAAGTTCTTATATTCTAGATATAAGCTCTTTATCAGATATGTAACTTGCTTTTCCACTCAGTTAATGTCACTTTTTGATGAGTGGATGTTATTAATATTAAAATAGTCCAACTTTGGGTTTTTTTTTTTCATTATTACTGAGGTATTTCCTGTCCTTTTAAAGAATTCTTTCTATACTCTAGGTTCATGAATATATTCTACTATTTTATGTAAGTATGTTTTATAATTTTACCTTATACTCTTAAATCTTACTAAAATGCACCTACAATTGACATTTGTTCCTGTTGTAAAACAAGGATGTATTTTTATTCCCCACATAGAGGTCTAATCTGCCTCACTTTCCCCTGCTTACAGAACTATGTTTGAATAGAAACTTTTTGTTCTTGTGCTCTCTGCCATGAGAGGGCATCTCAGATAGGAGTTGCTCTTCAGCATAGGCCTCAAAGTAAGAAGAATGAGAAGAAACACGTCCATCCGTGTTGGAGCTAACAAAAATAAGTAAGTAAATATACAAATGAATGGGGGAGGGGTGGAAAGAAGACACAATAATCACAACAATTCCTTGATCTTGTTAAGACAAGTGAACAAATATGATGTTGATGGGGGGGATGGGGGGAAGGGAGGGAAGAAAAGGAGGAAAAAAAATTATTGAGGGTTTTTCAAAATGTTCAATAAATTAAAACTCAGGCAACCAATAAAATAAAATAAATAAAAATAAAAATAAATAAAACAAGATGCTAACCTAAACACAATTCACAGAAATTCATAGCAGCCAACCACAGTTGCCAGCATGTTACAGTCAAAAGTAATTTTAGATTTGAAACCCATTCCAGAGAGACAGAACCAGGGTGTGTGTGTACATATGTATGTGTGTGTGTGCACGTATGTGTGTGTAGTCATGAGATACATAAAAACATTTTGGTGAATGACTAACAGCATATTACAACTGTGGTCTCATAAGATTATAATGGAGCTGAAAAATTCCTATTGCCTAGTGATGTCATAGCTATTGTAACATCATAACACAATTATTTTATTTTTTAAGTAAGTTTAGTGTAGCCTATGTGTAGAATGTTTATAAAGTCTACAGTAGTGTATAGTAATGTCCTAGATCCTCACATTCACTCACCGCTCACTCATCGACTCAATCAGAGCAACTTCCAGTTCTGCAAGCTCCATTCATGAAAGTGCCCTAATCAGGTGTACCCTATTTCATCTTTTATACAGTATTTGTAATGAACCTATTCTATGCTTAGATATGTTTACATACACAAATATTTACCATTGTGTTACAGTTGTTTTCAGTATTCAGTGTAGTAACATGCTATAAAGGTAGCCTAGGAACAATAAGCCATACCGTATAGCTAGGTGTATAGTAGGCTATATCATTTAAATTTGTGTAAGTACATTCTAATGTTTGCACAACGACAAAATCACCTAATGATGCATTTCTCAGAACATAGAAGGGGACTTCAAAAGGTTGTGGAAAAATGGAATTAAAAGATAAAAATAAACAATATAAACTTTATTTCCCAAGTAAACCTTCATCAAGTTCAAGACTCTTTTGTAAGTGATAATATGAGCCATTTAGTCCATCTGTAAAGAACTGAGGGTCCTGGGAATTTAACCATGTCACTGCAGTCTTTTTTACATTCTTACCTGAAGAAAAATGGATCTACTTTATCAATGGGCACAAGGAATGATTGTGTATTGTAATGATGAATAAGCTAACTATACTGATCTAACCACCACACATTGTACACAATTATTGAAAATCAACATTGTACCCCGTATGTATGTATAATAAAATTATCTAAAAAAATAGATACACTTCTTAAGATTACAAAACAAAAAGAAGTAGAAGGCACAAAACCAGGACTGTAAAATGAACACCTAATGATTCTTCATTGAAACCCTGGTAAAATTGCCCTTGTTTGATTAGAGGAATAAGCAGGAGCATTGTCATGGTAGAGAGGTCTCTCTGGTGAAATTTTCCTGGGTATTTTTCTGCTGATGATTTGGCTAACTTTCTCAGAACACTCTCATAATAAGCAAATATTATCATTCTGCATATCATTTGGCCCTCTGGAAGTCAACAGGTGAAATGCCTTGGACAGCCAACAAAACTGTTGCCATAATCTTTGCTCTTGACTGGTACACTTTTGCTTTGATTGAACCGCTTCCACCTGTTGGTAGCTATAGCCTTGATTGTACTTTGTCTTCCAGATCACACTGATAAAGCCATGTTTAATCTCCTGTTACAATTCTTCAAAGAAATGCTTCAGGATCTTGATTCCACTTGCTTAAAATTTCCATTGAAAGCTCTGCTCTTGTTTGCAGCTGATCTGGGCACAAAAATTTTAGCACCCGTCAAGTGGATAGTTTGTTTGACTTGAATTTTTTAGTCAGAATTACATAAGCTGAATCAGTAGAGATGTCTATGGTGTTGGCTATTGTTTCTGCACAGAATCATCAGTCCTCTTAACATTTAACCGTCAAATTGATGTGGATGGTCTTCTGCTGCAAGCTTCACCTTCAACACTGTCTCCTCCTTACAAATGGAAGAGTTATCCATTTGTAAACTGTTGATTTCTTTGGGGAATTGTCCCTATAATTTTTTTATAATTTATCAATAATTTTACCATTCTTCCTAAGCTTCACCATCAATTTGATATTTCTTCTTGCTTCAATTTTAGCAGAATTCATGTTGCTGTGAGAGAGGTTCTTTTCAAACTGTTCTCTTATCCTTCTTAGTACCTCGAACTATATCTTGTGCAGACCTGTTACTAGTTAGTATGAGTTTATTTGGTGCAAAAAAATTTTGTAAGCTATGCATAGTTTTCTCATAATAAGCATTTTTTAAAACTTTTTGAAGACCCCTTGTTTCCCTGTTGTTGAGAGACACGTGACTGTGTGTATATGTGTATATTTGATTTATTATAGGAAATTGACTCATGCCTCATGTGATTATGGAGGTCGAGAGGTCCTGAAATCTGCTGCCTGCATGCTGGATACCCAGGAATGGCATCCTGGGTGTAGCTCTGAGAACGGGAGGGCTGATGATTTAAGCCCTATTCAAGTGCACGAGAAGACTGATGTTCCAACTTAACCATTAAGACAGAGAGAGCAGATCTCTCTACCCTCTGTTTTTTTGTTCTATTTAGGCCCTCAACAGATTGAATGATGTCCACCCACATTGGGGAGGGTAACATACTTTACTGAGTTTATAGATTCAAATGCTAATCTCATCTGGAAACATACTCAACAATTCCCTCAGAAAAAATTTTTAATCTGGGCACCCATGTTTAATGTTTAATCTGGGCCCCAGTCAAATTGACATATAGAATTAACCATCACATTCATTGATATTTTTAGATTGTTAAGCAGCATGCCCTAGCTCAGACTGTCTATCACTTAATTCAGGGTCTATAGGTGTGATGCCAGTGAGACAATATGTGTTATTGACTTCAGGGCTGGCTATCAGCATCATGGAAGCTGGAAATGTGGCAAACCATATTTGCGGTGGTGAAGCATTTGATAAAAGTCTTTCTTTTGATAAGTTTATGAGCAAAAATTGTACCAAATTTTTTTTTTTCTTAATTTAACATTGTCTTCAGGTCTACACATTTTCTTCCAAGACTGATTTGCTTACATCCCTTATTTTTTTAAAAAAATAGTTAGTCTCATTGTTGCTCTTTTCTATTCTATTTCCAATTTTTCTTCATATTCCTCTGTCATCAAAGTTTTTTGAGTTGGGGCAAGATGGCGGCGGCTGCGGCGGCTGGCGCGGAGTAGCTGAGGTGGAAAAGGTGGCCACTGGGCCTCAGGCAGCCGGGAAACTTGTGGACCTTCCTCTGGCCATCTCTTAAGGGAGGACTGCTGCTGCTGGCCGGTCGTGGGGGCTCAACGTCACTTTGCCCCCGGCAGGAGAGGCTGCCTCATTTACAGGCAACAGCTTTGAAGTGTGGAGCAGGAAAAGATCTGATTCTTAGCTGCAAAAGCGAGTCTTGAAACAGGGAACACGGCGCCAGGGCTGCTGTGGATGCAGCCAGGTTCCCGGAGGCTGGGGCCGCGCTGAAGGCGGCCAGCTGCCCTATTCAGGATTCGAGGTTTCAGGCCGGCATTAAAGAAGATTCCTGGGAGCGCCCGAGCGGCGCCGCGACTGAACAGCCCGAGGCGGCAGCGCCGAGAACACGGAAGGCAACAAACCAGAGACAGAGCGAGCGCCCGACCTGGCACAGCACTGTGAGTGATCCCTGGCACAGCTCTGTTCGGGGGGTGGATGCCCACGCGGCTTCCGCCTGCACCACCAGGCCACTCACTGCCCCGGTGCTGCCTCCATTTTCCCAGGTGCCGGCAGCTCCGCCCTGCTCGGCCATCACTGAGCCCATTTGCTTGGCCTGGCGCGGGGCTTTCCGGACCCTGCGGGCCGGCCTCCTCTCCCACTCCCTCCCCCACTCCCTCCGCGGTTCTCTGGTGGGGCTGGGGGTGTGGGGCATCCCGACCAGTGTTGGGAGGGCTAGGAAGTACGGGCGGGCCGACTGTCACTCCACCACACCCTGGACTCCAGCCCCGGTAAACTTCCTGTTACTGGGAGGCAGATACCATCTCTGCGACCACCAGTTTGGAAAAAAGCCTAACGAATTTCTGGTTGGGAATAGTGTGGTAGGAGAGTTCCCAGGTCCGCTTGAACCTGCCGGAGAGCAGGCTGCAGGCGGGCACTAGACTCGGTTTATACCGGGGGGATACAAAGGTGAACAAGACCCGAGAAAGATCTACACAGTGCTACAAAGGCACCCAGAGAGACCGGTAGTCTGTGCCTAGCAGAAACCTGGTAGACTTCCTGGGCGAGGCGGTGCTGAGCAGGGTCTTGAAGGCCCAGCTGATAGACGAGGGGTGCAGAAGACACGCCCCAGCCCAGCACAGTGTGCACAGAGGGGGGAGACGTGCGGCCAGGGAGGCGGAGACTCGACAGAAACCACACACCCGGTGGGGTCGCCACTGCACGATCTAACAGCCTGGGCCAGAGCACACGGAACGGGGAGAGGTCCTGTACAGAAAGTGAAAGCTCAACAGAGATCACACACCCTGTGGTACGTGATCCACCAGCCCAGCAGAGTACAAGCTGACTAGAAAGGTGGATCCCCAGAGAAGCCCAACCCGAGGCAACCACACACACAAGACACTAGAGGCCAACTGAGCAGTCACGGCGGGAGCCATACCAAATTGGCAACCACAGCAACATCCTAGTTAGTCATTAGTCTTAAACCGGTGGACTGTGAAACCCCCTGCCACAATGAATAAACACCAAAAAAAAGACACCAGAAATACAAAAAATCAAGAAAGTACACCACCAAAAGTTAATAAATCTCATACTCTAGATCCTATAGAACAAGAAGCCCTTGAAATAACTGACAAGGAATTTCGAGTGATAATTCTAAGGAAACTGAATGAGATACAAGAAAACTCAGCTAGACATCATGATGAAATGAGGAAAAGTATACAGGATCTGAAAGAGGAAATATACAAGGAAATCAATGTCCTGAAAAAAAATGTAGCAGAACTTGCTGAACTGAAGAAGTTATTCAGCGAAATAAAAAACACAACGGAGAGTTTAACCAGCAGGCTTGTCGAAGTTGAAGAGAGAACCTCTGAACTTGAAGATGGGCTGTTTGAAATAACACAAGCAGACAAAAAGAAAGAAAAAAGAATCAAGGACATGGAAGAAAATCTGAGAGAGATATCAGACAACCTCAAGCGCTCAAATATCCGAGTCATGGGTATTCCAGAAGGGGAGGAAAATGGAGATTCCATTGAAAACATATTCAACAAAATAGTGGCAGAAAACTTCCCAGGTATAGGAAAAATCACAGATCTTCAGATCCAGGAAGCTCAACGATCTCCAAACGTATTCAACCCAAAAAGGCCTTCTCCAAGACATGTCATAGTCAAATTGGCAAAACTCAGAGACAAAGAGAGAATCTTAAAAGCTGCAAGAGAGAAGCGTCAAATCACCTATAAGGGAGCCCCAATCAGGTTAACATCAGACTTTTCATCACAAACCCTAAAAGCTAGAAAGGAATGGGATGATATTTTCAAAATACTAAAAGACAAAGATTGCCAGCCAAGAATACTCTACCCTGCAAGGCTATCCTTCCGAAATGAGGGGCAAATAGTATATTTCTCAGACAAACAAAAACTGCGGGAGTTCACTACCACAAGACCACCCTTACAAGAAATCCTCAAGGGAGTACTGGGTTTGGTTCCTGAAAAATAACTACCACTGCCATAAAAACCTAAGAAAAATCTAAACCCGCTAGTACAATAAAAATGGCATTCATGAAGAGAAAACAAGCTAACAAAAACACTATCTACAACCTAAGGAACCAACAAACAAAGAAACCAAACAGTAAATCAGAAAGCAAGGAACAAAAGACACCTAAGACAACCAAACAACCAATAAAATGCTAGGAATAAATCAACACCTTTCAATAACAACTCTTAATGTAAAAGGCTTAAATTCCCCAGTTAAAAGACACAGACTGGCTGACTGGATCAAAAAGCAGGACCCAACTATATGCTGCCTACAAGAGACCCACCTCACCCATAAAGATTCACACAGACTAAGAGTGAAAGGATGGAAAAAGATTTACCATGCAAACAGAAAAGAAAAACGAGCTGGAGTGGCTATTCTTATATCTGACAAAATAGACTTTAAACTAAAAACCATAAAAAGAGACAATGAGGGACACTACTTAATGATAAAAGGACTGATCCATCAAGAAGACATAACAATCATTAATATGTATGCACCCAATGTTGGAGCAGCCAGATTTATAAAACAAACTCTATTAGACCTAAAGAAGGAAATAGACACTAATACCATAATAGCAGGGGACCTGAACACTCCACTGTCAATATTAGACAGATCATCTAGGCAAAGAATCAGTAGAGAAATACAAGACCTAAACAAGACTCTAGACCAATTGGAATTGGCAGATATCTACAGAACATTCCACCCAACAACCTCAGAATATTCATTCTTCTCATCAGCACATGGATCATTTTCCAGGATAGATCACATATTAGGTCACAAATCAAGTCTCAATAAATTCAAAAAAATTGGAATTATCCCATGTATCTTCTCAGACCACAATGGATTAAAACTAGAAATTAATAACAAACAAAACTCTGGAAACTATACAAACACATGGAAATTAAACAGCATTCTACTTAATGACATATGGGTCCAAGAAGAAATCAAGCAGGAAATCAAAAAGTTTATTGAAACTAATGAAAACAATGATACATCATACCAAAACCTGTGGGATACTGCAAAAGCAGTATTGAGGGGAAAATTTATTGCATTAAATGCTCACTTCAGAAGAATGGAAAGATGGCAAGTGAACAACCTAACACTTCACCTTAAAGAACTAGAAAAACAAGAACAATCCAATCCTAAAGTTAGCAGACGGAAAGAAATCATTAAGATCAGAGCAGAACTGAATGAAATTGAAAACCAAAAAACAATTCAAAAGATCAACGAATCAAAAAGTTGGTTTTTTGAAAAGATAAATAAAATTGACAAACCATTAGCATGGCTAACAAAAAAAAGAAGAGAGAAGACTCAAATAACAAAAATTAGAAATGAAAAAGGCGATATTACAACTGATTCATCTGAAATACAAGGAATCATTCGAGACTACTATAAACAACTATACGCCAACAAATTTGAAAATCTGGAGGAAATGGATAAATTTCTGGACACACACAAGCTCCCAAAACTGAACCGTGAAGACGTAGAAAATTTGAACAGACCAATAACAATAAAGGAGATTGAAGCTGTTATCAGAAGGCTCCCAACAAAGAAAAGCCCAGGACCAGATGGATTCACAGCAGAATTTTACCAAACATTCAGAGAGGAATTGACACCGATTCTTTACAAACTATTCCAAAAGATTGAAACGGACGCAAATCTCCCAAACTCATTCTATGAAGCAAACATCATCCTGATACCAAAACCAGGTAAAGATATAACCAAAAAAGAAAACTACAGGCCGATATCCTTGATGAATATAGATGCAAAAATCCTCACTAAAATACTAGCAAACAGAATACAGCAACACATACGAAAAATTATTCATCACGATCAAGTGGGATTCATCCCAGGGATGCAAGGTTGGTTCAACATACGCAAATCAATAAATGTGATACACCATATTAATAAACTCAAACACAAGGACCATATGATCATCTCTATAGATGCTGAAAAAGCATTTGATAAAGTTCAGCACTCATTCATGACAAAGACCCTCTATAAGTTAGGTATAGAGGGAAAGTATCTCAACATAATTAAAGCCATATATGACAAACCCACTGCCAATATCATCCTGAATGGGGAAAAGCTGAAAGCTTTTCCTTTAAGAACAGGCACTAGACAAGGATGCCCACTCTCACCACTCCTATTCAACATAGTGTTGGAAGTACTAGCCAGAGCAATCAGAGAAGAGAAGGAAATAAAGGGCATCCAGATTGGAAAAGATGAAGTCAAACTGTCCCTGTTTGCAGATGACATGATCCTATATATCGAACAGCCTAAAACCTCTACAAAAAAACTGTTGGAATTGATAAATGATTTCAGCACAGTAGCAGGATACAAAATCAACACACAAAAATCAGTAGCATTTCTTTTCTCCAATAGTGAACATGCAGAAGGAGAAATCAAGAAAGCTTGCCCATTTACAATAGCCACCAAAAAAATAAAATACTTAGGAATTGAGTTAACCAAGGAGGTGAAAAATCTCTATAATGAGAACTACAAACTACTGCTGAGAGAAATTAGAGAGGATACAAGAAGATGGAAAGATATTCCATGCTCTTGGATTGGAAGAATCAACATAGTGAAAATGTCCATACTACCCAAAGTGATATACAAATTCAATGCAATCCCCATCAAAATTCCAAAGACATTTTTCTCAGAAATGGAAAAAACTATTCAGACATTTATATGGAACAATAAAAGACCACGAATAGCCAAAGCAATGCTCAGCAAAAAAAATAAAGCTGGAGGCATAACACTACCTGACTTTAAGCTATACTACAAAGCTATAATAACCAAAACAGTATGGTACTGGCATAAAAACAGACACACTGACCAATGGAATAGAATAGAGAATCCAGAAATCAACCCACACACTTACTTCCATCTGATCTTTGACAAAGGCACCAAGCCTATTCACTGGGGAAGGGACTGCCTCTTCAGCAAGTGGTGCTGGGATAACTGGATATCCATATGCAGGAGAATGAAACTAGATCCATACCTCTCACCGTATACTAAAATCAACTCAAAATGGATTAAGGATTTAAATATACACCCTGAGACAATAAAACTTCTTAAAGAAAACATAGGAGAAACACTTCAGGAAATAGGACTGGGCACAGACTTCATGAATACGACCCCAAAAGCACGGGCAACCAAAGGAAAAATAAACAAATGGGATTATATCAAACTAAAAAGCTTCTGCACAGCAAAAGAAACAATTAAAAGAGTTAAAAGACAACCAACAGAGTGGGAGAAAATATTTGCAAAATATACATCTGACAAAGGATTAATATCCAGAATATATAAGGAACTCAAACAACTTTACAAGAAGAAAACAAGCAACCCAATTAAAAAATGGGCAAAAGAGCTAAGTAGGCATTTCTCTAAGGAAGATATCCAAATGGCCAACAGACATATGAAAAAATGCTCAACATCACTCAGCATCCGGGAAATGCAAATCAAAACCACATTGAGATACCATCTAACCCCAGTTAGGATGGCTAAAATCCAAAAGACTATTAACGATAAATGCTGGCGAGGCTGTGGAGAAAAAGGAACTCTCATACATTGTTGGTGGGACTGCAAAATGGTGCAGCCTCTATGGAAAATGGTATGGAGGTTCCTTAAACAATTGCAAATAGATCTACCATACGACCCAGCCATCCCACTGTTGGGAATATACCCAGAGGAATGGAAATCATCAAGTCGAAGGTATACCTGTTCCCCAATGTTCATCGCAGCACTCTTTACAATAGCCAAGAGTTGGAACCAGCCCAAATGCCCATCATCAGATGAGTGGATACGGAAAATGTGGTACATCTACACAATGGAATACTACTCAGCTATAAAAACGAATGAAATACTGCCATTTGCAACAACATGGATGGACCTTGAGAGAATTATATTAAGTGAAACAAGTCAGGCACAGAAAGAGAAATACCACATGTTCTCACTTATTGGAGGGAGCTAAAAATTAATATATAAATTCACACACACACATACACACACACACACACACAAACCGGGGGGGGGGAAGAAGATATAACAACCACAATTATTTGAAGTTGATACAACAAGCAAACAGAAAGGACATTGTTGGGGGGGAGGGGGGGAGGGAGAAGGGAGGGAGGTTTTGGTGATGGGGAGCAATAATCAGCTACAATGTATATCGACAAAATAAAATTAAAAAAATAAATAAATAAATAAATAAATAAAAAAAAAAAGAAATGTACACATAAAGACAAATATATGCAAAGGACTGGCTAACAAGCTACAGAATGTAGAATGTTTGAAAGAGGTCGCTAATTCAAGATTGCTTAAATCTTACCTTAAAATTTTGAATAGAATATGCAAAAGATGAAAAACCTGGAAGTATTTCCTAACAATATGAAAAGATAATATAAAGAAACAAAATATAAATCAGGTACAACAATTATATAAGAAACAAGAAGATAATCAAAAGAGGCATCTGTCTATAGATAAATTGACAATAATTTGAAGGGTATAATTGCTTGAAGATGTTTTCATAACTTTTGGAAATATACAAATGTTCAACTCCAATAAGGCGATGTAGTTATCTGGCAAACATCATTTTTATTTTAATTTGAAGTAGTCATGCATGGCTACATATGTATTTTGTAAACATGTCTCAAAATAACATTGAATGTTTTAGGAGAACTTTGTAGAGAAGAGGTATACGGACTCATAATTTTTCTCTATAGATACATGCAGCATACACATTTGTGTGTCCTTGTAATAATTAAGACTGTGCTGTGCTTCTGAGAGCAGTCAGTAATATTTGTTGCAGTGGAAAAATGGATGGGTGAAAAATAACTGAAAGTGTAATCAGTAAGAGAGATATGTCAATATACCTATTTTATTTATTCATGACTGAGTACTAACTATCCAAGGAATATTTTAAGAGAAAAAGTTTATTTATCAATTTTATTGGTTGAAGAAAGGCATGGCAATGTCTATTTTCAGTAGGAAAATTGTATTTAAAATAATATCCATAAAATATTTAATTTAAATAAACTCATAAAGGTGATATGGAAATCAAATACACACAAAAAAGAAAGACTGGTAGATATGTTGATGCCAAGAATTTTAAAAATAAATTAAGATGTTTACTAAGATCTGAGTAGACAAATACTGAGTGTTTTGAGGTCATGGTGTCAGTCATCCTAATATGCATAGTCTATAAAATCTTAAAGACTCACTAGACAGAATTAGGTGACCATTAACTGCATTCATTATATATAAGCCCTTCATCATAAAAAAATAAAAATTTTAAAATTATTCAAAATATTTAGTTTTAGATGCTTATCCCCTACATTATAAATATCACATTTTAAAAAGCAAAACTTATGATACATTTTCATCAAAATTAATTTTTGTGACAACCCCAAAGAAATCATATATGCATTACCTTTTTTAGGAAAGGGACAGAAGGAAATGATGGAAATTTATTTTCTGGATAATTAAACTAATTTCTTAACAATAAAACCTCTTTAGTAAAGTGTATTACAACCTTAAAAAAAAAAAAAAAAAAAAAGTTTTTTTAAAAAAATCACAGTGAGTAAATTTTTTTTTAGGGGGAAGTGTTAACATTTTACATTTATTTGTAATGTTACTGGATTGTGGAAAACACAGTGTCAACTGTATGTTTCCTTCTATCTCACCCCAGTTAGACTATTATACAAAAGACAGAGAATAGTAAATACTGGTGAGGGTGCAGAGAAAGAGGAAGCCTTTTACACTGTTGGTGGGAAGTAAATTAGTACAGCCATTATGGAAAACAATTTGGGGGTTTCTTGAACAACTAAAATAACAACCATATGATCTAGCAATCCCACTAGTGCACACACAGCCAAAGAAATAGAAATCATCGTGTCAAAGGGATACCTGCACTCCCATGTTCATGGCAGCTCTAGTGCAATAGCCAAGAGTTCGAACTAGCCTAAATGTCCATTGATGGATGACTGGATAAGGATAATGTGGTATATATACACAAAAGAATACTACTCTGCCATAAAAAAGAATAAAATTCTGCCATTCACAGCAATGCAGATGAACTTGGAGAAAATTTTGTTAGGTGAAGTAAGCCAGGCACAGAAAGAGAAATACCACATGTATTCACTCATAAATGGGAGCTAAAAAATAAGCAAGAAAGAAAGAAAGAAAGAGAAAGAAAGAAAGAATGATCACAATCATATGTTGAACTTTCAGAAGGGGAGAACAGAACTGTGGTTACTAGAGGTGGGAAAGGGGGAGGAGAAGGGGATTAGTGAGAAACCAGTTAATTGACACAAAGAATGATTATGTTTTGTAATTATGAATGTTAATTATCTTAATTTTATGATCACGTATTGGACACAAGTATTGATATTCAACCCTGTACCCCACAAATATGTAAAATCAATTATGTCTCAATAAAAAAAATACATTTAAAAAAATGAAATGTATTGAAGTTTTAGTTGAGGCCCAATAAAAGTTCAATTAATTATTGAATAACTCTTAAAAACATGTTCTTATATTTATAGGGTACAGTGTAACATAAATACCTATAGCAGCCTATTAACTTTGGACTTAAGTAATTTCTTTCTTTCTTTATTTGTATACGTAATCTGTCAAAATTTGTTACATAAAAGTTTCCAAAGGTGATTATAGCTGATCATCTTTGCCTTATATATCCTATGTTTTTTACTTTATATATGTATATTTTCTATTTATTTATTTTTTAATTGACATATCAATTCTACCTACTTATGTGTTACAAGCTTATACTTCAATACATGTACACAATGTATGATAATCAAATACAGGTAATTAGCATATATATCATAGCCAAAATTTATCACTTCTTTGTGATGAGAGCATTTAAGGTCCTTTTTTCTAGCCATTTGAGAACATATAATAAATTATTTTTAATTACAGATGCCTACCACTACCGTCCAGCACTAGAACTTATTTTTCCTGTCTGGCTGTAATTTTATATCTGCTAAGTACATATAAGATTATGCTTGTATATATTCCTGGGAACTACACTTTCCAAAAATTTCTCTGTTCTCTGTTTAACATTTTGAATTACATTCTGAAGAAATATTTTTATCCTGACTTGTCTAGTACATCTTTGTCCATTTCCTTTTTTCCGTATTTGTGTGTAAGTATATTTCATTTTGGTCTCCCAATTTCAGCTTAGGGCTGCTTCTGGGTTGTTATTATTTAATCTAAATCTTACAATATTCACCACTTAATGAGAAAATAGTCTTCATCCACATTTACTGTGAATATCATCATATTAAGACTTTTCTGTCACCTTATAAATTTTATCAGTAGTATATTTTATCGTTTTAAATTTTTGTATTCATTTTTTTCAATTTTGTGGAATTGTCTTATTAATATTGTTATTTATATTTATCTTGAAGATTGCATTTTACAGATTTTATACTGACTTTTTTTGAGGTTTAAGAATAACTATTTTTCTTTCCATTTTAAGGGTCACATTAATTTTTTTTAAATATATGCATATGCATACATATACCCAACCACAAGCAAATTTAGAGGGTATGTGTTTGAGTGTCTTTGTGTGTTTATTTTGTACATAAGAGCAGATGAGAGTGAAATATCATGGGACTGAGAAACAGAAATTGAGATTGATCACATTGCTGTTTGTAAATATGATTGACAGTATCTGCCATAAAACGTTTCTTACGGGGGAAGAGAGGCCACCATCAATTTATAGAACCATTGAGCACCAATAACAATTTATCCTAATAAATATGTATAAGACTTGCATAATTGACATCAATAGTTCACAAAGTACAGAAGATTATCTATGTGTAGATTTGGTAGATAATATAAAATCTTAATTCATTTTACCTTCCAAAACAAATTCTTGATAAACATTCTGAGTCTATAAATGCATATTCTATCTTATTTTTAAAGAGTATACATAATCTAATCCAATTTTATTTCAGTACTAGTTATGTTCAAACTTCATAAATGTAATTAACAGGAGATTATAACATAAATAAAACCACATAACATTTTAAATAAAATTAAGAAGCATAATTTACAAAGTATAAATGTGTATCCAATTTAAATAAAAGAATTTAAATTTAATATACCCGGAGAAAACAGTGCTCTAATTGTATTATGGAAAGTATATGCTTCATTACACAGTAAAATTATAAACATTCTGAGAAGAATATACAAAAATATGAAAGTTGAAGAAAATACAGCACAATAAGCTTTCCTAAAGAATCTAGTCAATAATAATATGTTGGTTTCTTCATGCTATTTTTAAATGTTTGAAAAGGTCAATTTTTTAGGGTCCCTATGAGATTTCATGAAATTTGGTGTTTCACAGATTTGATAGTATTTTTTTCTTATTGAGTATGGCTCTGTGAAATTCAAATTGTCCTTAGGTATTTTGCTTCTGAATGAAGTTATTTATCACAAGTACTTTCTTCTTTTTTGACAGTTCTCTGCCTGAGAGAAAAAAAATTCCACTATACATAAGTAATGGAAATAAACGTTGCTTCCAGAAATATAATTACAAGCCATGGTTTATATACAAACACCAGGTTTGAGTTGAAAAAAGAAGAAAATCTGAAGCTGATCTTGAAAATAAGTTTCAAAGTCTTCTAATATAACTAAAACACAGAAAAATAGTTATTACAGTTATTTTCTCACTAATTTCCAGTAAAATTGTGATAAATTGACATTTTATTTAATAATAAGAGATAATTTATTTAATAAAATGAGATAAAAGGATATATATGTCTTGAAAGGATATAACATTTGTGATTTTTTGTTTTTTAAGTTTAATGTCATATCTCTAAAGAAAAAAAGTAGTTCTGTGTTCTATATTTATTCATAACATTCACCTAATAAAATAAAAATGTCTCTCTAATTTATCCCTACTGCTTTTGGAGTTGAAGAAATTATATATCTATTTTAGAGTGAAATTGTTAGTGAGAAGCAAAGCAAATCTTTAAGTTTAATGATTATATGATAAATTTGGATAATTTACATAAGTAACACAATTAAATTAATTAAACCCAAGAGTGCTTAACAATCACAATAGCTATAACTTCATATCATATTCTTTCAGAGGATACCAAAATATGACCTTTCATCAAAGTCACATTTAGATTCATATAAGAGTTTTCACATTGGATGATAAGGCACTTTCTTGAAAAAAATGGAAAAGATGTTTGGACTATTTTTTAAATCCTATTCTTGAGCATCTTTGTCCTTCATGCTGAAGAGTGCTGGAATGAAAATTATCTCTTTATTTTTAGGAGGTCATTTTTCCCAATTCTGTGGCTTAGAGCAAGAATCCAGTTATTATATTATTTAAGTAGGGCTTATTTCCTGTCATATCATCTTTACTTTCCCTTGAAATCAGAGCTGTGGAAATTGCAGGCTGAACCCTGGGGAGGTAGGGACAGTGTATGTCACAAAAGAGCAACTATTTTTCTTTTCCTTTTTTTTTTTTTTTTTTTTTTTTTTGGAAAAAAGTTCTTCTGTCCTTCAGGGAGATATACTTTAAAGTGCTGTCAGAAATGTTAAGAAAAATATTCTAACTTCTTTCAAACAGAGAACATTGGAAAGTAATAGGCTTCATTCTTTCCTCTGTCCTAAGTTTTCAAGCGTTAGAGAGAGTGGGTTTCCAGGGCAGTGTCCTCCACTCCTCAATACACCTGTCCTCCCAGCCCCTTGCATGACTGGATGTGTCCTCACACAGATATGGCCAGCCCAGGGATGAGCTTCAGCACTGCCCTCACTAGCCCAGGTGTGCACCCCATCACCCAATCGTGCTAGAGAACTTCTCTGCAAATATTGATAATAATGCCTTTTTCATAACACTGCTTACAAACATTGTTATCCTTAACAACAAAATCTACATGAGGGGAGGGAGATAATACTCATGACATGGAGATTAAGAAATGAATATAAACTAAGCCTACAGCTAAAGGTGACTCGACACTGTCTGGTACCACGTAGATGCTGGAAAATCATTTATCATAGTCATCAAATGGCATCCAGAAATAGGCACAGGTAACAATTTTAAAACGATACACATTCTCTACACAACCACAACTTTTCTTCAGGTCCTTCTTCTTTCTTTCATTCTCCAAATATTATTAAATGAACCATCAACACATTTTGTAATCACTGGTTCATTTTTATACTGGCTCATTTTCCCCCTAATTCCACATTTTATTTCACACACCTCTATCACCCTGTGAACACTTCGGGCTACCAAGACACCCAAGGCTTTTCCTGAATTTTCTTTTCATTTCTTTCTTTGGCCTGGAAGAGTTAACACATTCTTTCTTGAAAAAGTCTATTTTCCCCTGCCATTTTCTTCCACAATGCTTTAGTTTCAGACCCCTTCCTATCAAACTCCTCTGAGATTCTTTTGTTGGGTTAAATAACCCTTTCAAATTTTTAATTATAAAATTAATTTAAATTTATGTATTTTTCCTCAATCGTTATTCACTCTTGCAAAGAACGTGCAAACCGTGATTTTTGAAATTTTCAGCTCCTTTCGAATAATATCCAAAATGCTTCTCTAATGCTTAATCGTGTTATGATTTTTAGCCGTGTCTCAATGGCATCTCCATCAAGAATACTGTTTATTTGTTTAACTGATGTGTAATGGCTTGGGGAAGAATGTGGTAGGAAAAAATATGCTAGACTTGACTTTTCTAATCGAATTTTAAACTAGTAAAAGTGAGTCGTAGGCATCTTTTTTTGAGATTCAACATGAACTCATCACCTCAGGTGATCTCAAATACTCAAAAGTACAAATGGCATTATTGGAAGAACAGGAGACTTAAGGGTCGCCTATAATGAATCCCATTAACTGCATTCAAACACCACCTGCTAAAAGTATTATTTTTCTATTGAGAACAGTACTCAACATGAGATAATTCCTTCATACTTTCTCCTTTTCTATAAAAACACCACTTTCCAATATACCTCCAGAATATGGTCCATGTTTCTAATAGAGAGTGTAACCCTCCTAAATCATTCACACATTTCCATGAACTTCCTCCTTCTTTACTGATTTAGCCAACATGTATTTTTACTGAATGGAGACTTCCTATTACTACAGACATTTGACTTCACTATCATTAATTTCAAGATGTTTTTTACAGACATCAGAGCCTTTAAAATGATGCCTAAATATAAAATAGTTTTGTTTTTTCTTTTTACTTCAGCCTTTTGCTTTTCAGTAAGTCTGACTATAATTAGATATTTTGTAGCATATACCATCCACAGAAGCTGTCACTTTTACTTTTTTTTTTTAATTTGTAATAATTTTTCATTCTTGCTTTTTAATTACATGGCTTAAAGTCTCCAGACACAAGGGTTCCAGAAAGCTGTGAACTGATTACTCTTACTTAAAAAAAAAAGTGAAATCATTTTCCATTTCCTTAGGTGAATATAAATCAAATGGTGCTCTGGTTTTAAAGCTCACTTGACTTTTTTCTCTCTTCCTTTTATACTCCTTGGCTTTTCTCTCTATTGATAGAGGTCACCTTCTGAAATCAGATATTTCATTTTTTAGAAATTCATTCTTTATGACTCAGATACTGACTCATTCTCATCCTTTTAACATTTCAGTACAAATTCTTCCATGTTAGGTGTTTTTCTAAATAATATTGTCATTCTTTACAGTAGCTTTCATGCCTGGATTTATACCAGAACTACTCAGAAATTGTAAAAAATATAGATTCCTGGACAATACCCTAGGATTGCTTTGAGACCCAACAATCTCTATTTTTAGAAAGCTCAGCCAGTGCCACCAAAGGAGACAGTCTGTCACAGTTCCAGGAACTTGTATTTGGGAATTTAAACTAGAGAAGAAAGTTGGTTTCCAGTGTATTATTGATTTGAAGTTTGGAAACAAACACATAATACATAAATGCAACAATTACTACTGGTAAAAGTGTACTGTAGGCAATGAGCAAGACTAGTATATTTAGAACAATGTCCTTTCTCATTTCCCCAACCTTTTCTTTTGCAACCACTGCTAGTCCCAAAATTCATATTCCTTGACACTCAGTTCTGTCGTGGGTATGAGATGCATCTAGGCTTGAAGCAGGCAATATTTAAATATCTCTGGGAACTTCTACAGCTAACCTTTACCCTGCACTTGGAGAGCTCCTCAGACATATGTTAAGTTCCTCTCTGTTAAATTGCTGTTAGATTGACTATTCTAGTGCCGACACTGAGATTTTGTGTTGGTTTCCCAACTTTTAGTTTGTTCTCCTGAAAACTTAATAAATGAGACCTCACTATCTGAACTTGATTGCAAAGCCTTAGTTCAGACCCATGTGCTAGTTTGAGATTTTCTATTTCAACTTTGACCCACATTCTGAGTTTATGGTGTAATATATATCTGACTTTCCAATACCTCTTCAAAGTATGAATCTTATTTACTCATGCCTTTTTCTATCCTTATTTATCCTTATTTCTAATAATAGCTTGACTCTGTTACCAGTTGCTATGTTTTTGGCTATAAATGGCCTGAATGCCTGGGCTTGGAAGGTATTCTTTAACTAGAGTTATCATCGTCATTTTCAATGATTATTTGAGACAGCAAGTGTTTTGTATTGGACCCCCCACAGCAAACACTGTCTAAACTGCTATTAGTTTAGGTAAACTCTCAGGCATTCTACTTTGCCAACTTGAGATAACCACCCTGTGAGTCAGCCCTGGCCAGCAATTCCTGTTGTTGGCCAAAAGGTGATGTTAATGATGCCTACTATTCTTTTATCAGAGTAGACTATGATGCCTTATTGACAACTGTGAATACATTAAGAACAGTTAAATACAATTTATATCATTTGCCCTCCACATTGCCATGACCTTATCAAGAACATGCCCCTACGTGCTCTAAGATAAGCAGTTCTTCATTTAGATTATGAAATCACTTAGGGAATGCAAATTGAGTGATTAGATCAGTGGTAGTACAGGGAAATCAGTTATGCACCAAGCTCCCATCCAAAAGACAGAAAAGTACAGCCTAAGGCAGTTTTGTATCAGGTAAAAATAGCAACAATTTATTGCCTCGTGAAATTATTAATAAAGATTTGTTTAGTTACCATGTATACATCCTCATTTTTAATGGGTAAAGTTTGCAACAGATACATACTGTGAAAATGTAGGGTTAAAGCTGTGAATAGCTTTTAAGGGGTTGTATGACTATACAGCTAATGACTTCAATATCTTGATTGCCGTGTACTTCACATTCATATATTCACTTTTTATCTGGAATTTAAAAGAACAGAGAGTTTAAGCAATTACATCCCTCATAAAGAAATTTAAAATGCTTTTTTGGAAAAGCCACTAAGGCAAATTGGCTTGCTGCTCAGCAACAAAGATTTAATACTTAATGAAATAACAGATGGCAGGCAATCATTTCAAAGAAGAAGGTCATGACTAATAGCATAAAGATAATTGATTGCGTGGATCTGAGCCTTTGATACTGTCATGGAAAACACCAATCACCATAGAATTTTTAAAAGATATATTTTCTATTATGTTTCTATGTTGTGTTATAAAGCTGTTAAAGAGTGAACAATTATGAACTTATATGGGAGTATGACACCTTTAAGTCTATGACTGAGCTATAGAAAAATCCAAAGCAAGGATATATGTAACACTAGTCAAGCAAGACTTTTCTTATATGGATATAGGTAAAACTTTGAAAAGCAATGCCACTATTCTCAAACAATATTGTATTTATACACAGTAATGGTATAAGGGCAGTGGTGTGCTGCTGATTATGCACATCTCTTTCCAAATTCCATCATGTTAATAGCTTGAAATGAGCCATTCTTCAGGTTTATATATATATATAAAACCAATTGCTAAACATTTACCATGACACTGTAAGGTAAGTAAGGTGAGGTGTACGGAGTAAGGATTTCCTCACATGAATATGAATGTGAACAAAACATTACATTTTGCTCACCTTCTCCAAGAATTCATACTATGTGCTCATTTAGTCAGCCCCTTGGATGTCCGAGAGGGGCTCTCCACATGTGAGGAGAATGAAAAGTGTTGGCCAATTTCTTGCTGCTTTCAATATGGTACTACAAGGGAGCTAAGTTCCAGTCTCACCCAGTCCACTCAAATATGTATAAGGAATACACAGAAAGTATATAACTTTGCTACAGTAGGCCCTTTCTTTCTGTCACTAAGAAATTGGAGAAAGTGTGAGTCAAATAATTACATATCTTGTTGACTTATAGAAGCTAAATTGCATTTTAAAGACAGTAAACTGATAAGCCAAATAAGGATTTTGGATATTACATATTAGAATATAGAACAGCAGGAGTTCAAGAGGATTTTGAGAATCTTAACCCAACCTCCAAAGCAATGGGAGTTGCATGCTTCCTGCCTGAAGATTCAAGATATATATTTTAATGAAGGGTCTGCATTATACTGAAGATTGAAGAGGAATAGATTCATAAGCACCCTGGCTAATTTTATCGATTATTCCCTTAAGATCATAGAATGGAAAGCTAGTAAAGTTGTGATTTAAACTGGATACAATTTCTTGCATTAGAGAATGTCAAAAAAAAAGTTCCTCAAAATGAAATTGGCAGCCAGCCAACTCAATTTGAACAGACACATATTGCCAGGGAAGCTCTAAAGCAAGAACATATAAAACAAGATATTTTAACAATTAACACCTTGTTTGGGTCTATTTGCTTGTTCTAATATGAAGTAGAACGGAAAGGCAAAGAACTAGACCTGAATACTGCAATTCAAGTCTCTGTCAGAGGCCATTAAGTAGAAGTCCTTTACTGAAATAAGGTCTTTCATAATTTTCCAGCTCATGAAATACCTAGGACATTGTTAGTCTCTTCAGACATCGGTTTCCAAGTCTTCCTTTCCATAGTCCTCTTTTACATCTACTGCTCTACACCCACTATTGTTTGCCAATGTGATTCTTTCATTCTTTTCATCAAGCAGCATGATGTTAAGAAATCTTTTATAAAGACTTAAGCTAAAAAAAATTAAATATTCCACGAAAATTAAAATGATATTTAAGTCTTAAAGAACCTTCATTTCAGTAACTGGCTAAAACTGAGGAAAGTCTGCCTACCTGCCATTGCTCAAATGTTTTTTTATTTTATTTTATTTTATCAATATACAATATAGTTGATTTCCGTGTCCCTTTACCGATTCCTCCCTCCCCCCTCCCTCTCCCTCTCCTTCCCATCAACATCTTATCTGTTCACTTGTCTTAACAAGTTCAAGGAATTGTAATTGTTGTGTCTTCCCCCCCCCCATTTGTTAATTACTTGTAAAAGAAAAATCAAAATAAAAATACATTGATGGAAGCTGAGCAAATAGCCCTATGAATAAACAAAGGATGAGCTTATAAATTGATGAAATAAAAGCCATTTAAGACATATTCCACTCAAATGGTTTTTATTATTCAATTTCAGGCCATTCTAGTCTTTGCAGTCCATCCACAGCCATGGCTATAGGGGAAAGCCCTATTCTCTTTGTTTACTGTCCAGAAGTAAAGGAAATTACCAATGGCTGATGTTTGGAATCTGCATACACCTTTTCAGTATTCATTTTAAAGGTATCTTCTTGGTCCAAATGTTCTGGCACCCCTCCTCTACTTTGTTTATTAAGAACATGCCTATGAAGACACAAGTTCTTCATTTTTTTTCATCTGTAATATTAAATAAACTATGACGCATTCTAATGGAATATCCCTTCACTCCTGAATCTCTCAACTGAAAATAGAACAACAGGAAAGAATTCCTCCAGTTTCCCTCTCTCTTGATTTCTTAGAAGACCTTATCTTTTTCTTTATTTTGACATAATTAATATAACAATTGAGAAAGCAGGAGGTGAAAATGACTAAAAGAGTAAAATTTCAAAACCCAAGGTGCTAAACTTCTAGACACTGGTTTATGTTGCCACCAAGAAGAGGGTCATTGGAATCCTTTGGATTCTGTTTGTTTCTACGTAGAGTGGAGCTCATGAAATCATTAATTTTCTTTTCCTTCTGTGACTTTCTCTAGATTATATAACTTTTTTCATCATTTAGTTACAAAGAACTGAAAGGAAGATTTCAATTACAAAGATTTAGTGTGTATGCATAATAAAAGAGAATGGCCAAATGCAAAATTTTACTTAAAATACTTGGTTTTCACTTTTTATTTAAATCACCTCCTACTGGGGCTCCTCTATTTAATCTGTAGATGGAATACAAACTTGCAGTTTTCTAGCGAAATCATCTATATTCATATTGCTCTTCAAATTCTCAGAGGCATAAATGAAAAATGAAGAAAAAACAGTCAAGTATACTTTCCTTGTTAAAATTAAATGATTGTGTCTTTAAAAATGTATAGTGACTAATTTGTGGCAACAACAACAAAAAATTGGGTTTTTATTAATTTTCTTTAAAAAAATATTTCTAGCATATATACTCATATTTTTGACTCATATAATAATCTTTTTATTGCTTGTTTACTTAATTGCTTATTTATTGCTACTAAAATTATTAATAGTGAGCATGTATTAATAGATGCAAACCTCTATGGTAAGCATTTTATTTGTGTTTTCTTATTTAACTTTCATGACATCCCTCTAGGATATGTTCTATTATTACCATATTTTGTAGTGCTGGTAAATGACGTAGAGAAAGGATAGACAACCTGAAGGATCATAAAATAGGAAGAGATAGACCTGATAATGAACCCATCTCCACCTCCCCAAATAATCACCCCACACAAAGTTGCCTGTAACCGAGAGACTGGGATGGAGGACTACGAGGTGATTGTTCAGCAAACACCAAAACTCCTGGTATCATCCTTTTCTTTCTTACTTTATTTTTGAACTGTAAATTAACTTCATTGAGAAAATAAAATTGTTAAACTGATATTTTAATTTCTCCCTTAAATATTAGAGTTTTATGAGTAACCATTTTCCCTTCTAAGTAAAGCAAAAATCAAACTCCTTTTGGAAAAAAAAAATCATCATCAAGAAATAGTCATTAAGATAACATAATTAACATATAAATAAATGGCTATTGTTCAATGCATCTGGTCTTCATGTGCATTTTAATTTCATAATGACTCCTTTGGTTTATTTTCAAGGTTAGGTTTCTTTGTTTCTGTGATCAAATTTGAGCTCAAACATTGGCTTGGATAGGCCACCTATTGAATGTATGAGTATTTGCAGACCAAGCAATTATCGATAGGCTGTAGACTATATGGTAGGGAATAGGAAATGCTGGATAGAAATTAACATAATGCAGTGCTTCTGGTGATCTTTTCCACCAGCTCATCTAAGAATCACTGTTTCAGATAATTATAAACAGTTTCTAGGAAACAAATACATAAACTAAATCGATTTGAAAAAGAAAATATAATAAATCTGACTCAAATAGAGTCAATGGACTTATAAGCATATCAGAGATGCTTCTAAGAGTCTTTAACATTGTTCTTTTCTTTAGAATGCCAGCCTTTTTGGAAATTAGTATCAAACATCAAGCAGATATTGACACCACCAACAATAAAGCTGGTGTGGCTTTTGAGTTAAACATCCACGATATGCTTCATTATACATATTTCATTTTACTGTCAGATATTTTAATATGTCTCTGAGCACATTTTGTAATTTTTGAAAGATGTTACAAATTAATTTATTTCATTGAAAGCACAATTTCCATGTATATTAAGAATGATGATGCATTTTTTATGACTTTATGGGTATTGATCAAGAACTTCCTTATGATGGGGTTTTCCCTGTTTCCAATTCTGTATTGCATATGCTAAGAGAATGATGATTTGAAGTCAACTTCTAACATTTACTTTAAATGCAAAGTATCCTAACTGTATAAATATATGTGCAATCTTCTGATATTTTAGTAGAAAAGCTTTTTAACTTACTGGGGAAATAAAATTAAAGAAAACCTTTCTCCCTCAATGTACCTGTTAAAAAAAAAAAGCATGGTTTTATGAAATATGGTAATGAAATGTTAAATGTTAAAAAAAAAAAAGTCTTCTAAATGCTAAAAAAGAAAAAAGCCACAAGTGTTCCAGAAAAATGACAGAGAGAAGACTTCTGGATATCTTAAGAAGGTGACTATTATTTGGATATAATCACATTATTCAGATAAGACTTACTGACTATACTTACATATCTATGGAGATTCTACCTAAAAATCAGAACATATATTTTAAGTTAAACATTTTACTTTCTGATTCATTTCACCCATAGCTGTAACTTCACATAACTGTGTAGGAGGGAGGAACAGAAAGGTTGAAGATCTGCTCAGGTCAGGAAATGTTTGTGAGCCTGTCAGACTGTCACCTCTTTCCAATTACAGCTTGCTAGGCCTTCAAGAGAGCAATGCAGTGTTTATTTTCTCTTCCTCGATGATCCAGTCATTAACTTAGTTGTTAAAAACAATTAAAGTCTTCAGAGCCACAAGGTCTTAGGCAAAATTGGTAATGGCCAAATTTAATAGTGATTTAAGGAATTTTCAAACATGTCTTTTTCTCCCTCAACTGGTATTACTGTTTGTTTGCTTGTTGTTTACCCAACAAATACAATTATTATCTGTCTTATAGTCAGTAATACCAAGTCTACTGCCAGAGTCTGTTAGCCATAACTATGCAAGTGTGAAAAAAAATCAGAGGGAAGAATAAGATTACACTATTTCAGCTCCAGGATCATGGTATGTAACTACAGAGTTAGTCATTTTTATTTATCTAGAATCTACCTTTCATACTAAAAATCTCTCTCTCACTTTTGTAAAAATATATAAATAAATGAACCATTCTTGTACCACTTCAAACAAAATAAACAAATCAACCAACTATGAAATGTAGAAAGCATTTTTATGCCATTTTTATGGAAAAGATACAGAATATTTTGTGAGTTTGGGATATAGAATAAATGCTGTTTGAAACTTATTTCTCCATGTGAATGGGCCAATTTTTAATTCAATTTTTTTATTGTATTTTGACATAGGCAACTACTGTAAAACTAGCTCTTTTAAAAACAACATAATAAATCATAATTAAAATTAGTTATTTCTCCCTTTGAATGAAAATAATAATTCAACTTAACTTTACAAAGTAGTTTGTATGTTTAAATTAATTTCACTCAATTAAATATAATAAATAGAAGGGGGAAGCAAGAACATTGAAACTAAAATAGTATGTTTTGCTACCAGAGAGGTGCCTCCCCGGAGAGGCCTGAGATCTGTGGAGACCACGCGTCCTGTGGCGCCAGCACGCAACCAAGCAGGTAGGCCTTGCTGCTGCTGGAACCCATCCCCAGCCCAGCCAACTGCACGCTGACCAGAGAGGGGCCTCTCTGGAGAGGCCAAGACCTGCCGTGACCATGTGCCTGAGGCACCAGTGGGCGACTGAGCAGACACTGAGGTGGCTGTGCCAAATTGGCAGCCCCGACAGGATCCTAGCCAGACAATAGTGTTGAACCAGTAGACCATGAAATCCCTTGCCACAATGATTAAACATCAAAGGAAAGATACCAGAAATATGAAAAATCAAGAAAGTATACCAAAGGGTAATAACTCTCAAGCTCTAGATCCTATACAACAAGAAGCCCTTGAAATGTCTGACAAGGAATTTCAAGTGATAATTCTAAGGAAACTAAATGAGATATAAGAAAACTCAGTCAGGCAACAAGAAATGAGGAAAAATATATAGGACCTGAAAGAAGAAATATACAAGGAAATCAATGCCCTGAAAAAGAATGTAGCAGAACTTGCCGAGCTGAAGAATTCATTCAATGAAATAAAAAACACAACTGAGAGTTTGACCAGCAGGCTTGCAGAAGCAGAAGAGAGAACTTCGGACATTGAAATGGGCCGCTTGAAACAGCACAGGCAGACAAAAAGAAAAAGAAAAAAGAATTAAAAGCATTGAAGAAAATCTAAAAGAGATATCAGACAACCTTAAGTGCTCAAATATATGAGTCATGGGTATTCCAGAAGGGGAGGAAAAAGGAGATTGCATTGAAAACATATTCAACAAAATAGTGGCAGAAAACTTCCTAAAGACACAAATCTTCAGATTCAGGAAGCTCAACGAACCCCAAATGTATTCAACCCAAAAAGGTCTCCTCCAAGACATGTTATAGTCAAATTGTCAAAACTCAAAGAGAAAGAGAGAATCTTAAAAGCTGCAAGAGAGAAGCGTCAGGCCTGTAAGGGAGGCCCAGTCAGACTAACATCAGACTTATCATCACAAACCCTAAAAGCCAGAAAGGAATGGGATGATATATTCAAAATCCTAAAAGACAGAGATTGCCAGCCAAGAATACTCTATCCTGGAAGATTATCCTTCCGAAATAAAGGGCAAATAGTATTTTTCTCAGACAAACCAAAACTGTGGGAGTTCACTACCACATGAGCACCCTTACAAGAAATTTGCACAAGAGTACTGGGTTTGGTACGTGAAAAATAACTACCACTGCCATAAAACTCAATAAATATCAAAACCTACCAGTAAAATTGAAATGCCAACAATGAAGAGAAAAAAAAAAAGGTTATCTACAACCCAAGAAACCAAAGAACACAGAAGACAAACAGTAAATCAGAAAAAAAGGAACAAAAAACACTTAGGACAAACAAAAATTAATAAAATGCTAGGAGTAAATCAACACTTTTCAATAACAACTCTTAATGTAAAAGCATTAAATTCCCCAATCAAAAGACACAGACTGGCTGGCTGGATTAAAAAAGAGGACCCAACTATAGGCTGCTTAAAAGAGACCCACCTCACCTATAAAGACTCACATAGACTAAGAGTGAATGGATGGAAAAATATTTACCATGAAAACAGAAATGAAAAACGAGCTGGAGTAGCTATTCTTATACCTGATAAAATAGACTTTAAACTAAAAACCATAAAAAGAGATAATGAGGTCCACTACATAATGATAAAAGGATTCATCCACAAGAAGACATAACAATCATAAATATATACGCACCCAATGTTGAAGCAGCCAGATTTATAAAGCATACTCTATTAGACCTAAAGAAGGAAATAGACACTAATACCATAATAGCAGGGGACCTGAACACCCCATTATCAATATTGGACAGATCATCTAGGCAAAGAATCAGCAGAGAAACACAAGATCTAAGCAACAGTCTAGACCAATTGGACTTGGCAGATATATATATAGAACATTCCATCCAACAACCTCAGAATATTCATTCTTCTCATCAGCACATGGATCATTCTCCAGGATAGATCACATGGTAGGTCACAAATCAAGTCTCAACAAATTCAAAAACATTAGAATTATCCCATGTATTTTTTCAAACCACATTGGATTAAAATTAGAAATCAATAACAAATAAAATTCTGGAAACTATACAAACACATGGAAATAAAACAGCATTCTATTTAATGACATATGGCTCCAAGAGGAAATTAAACAGCAAATTAAAAAATTTATTGAAAATAATGATACATCATACCAAAACCCATGGGATACTGCAAAAGCAGTACTAAGGGGGAAACTTATTGCATTAAATGTGTACTTCAGAGGAATGCAAAGATGGCAAGTAAACAACCTAATACTTCACAATAATGAACTAGAAAAACAAGAACAATCCAAATCCAAGTTAGCAGACAGACAGGAATCATTAAGATCATCGCAGAACTTAATGAAATTGAAACCCCAAAATGATACAAAAGATCAATGAATTAAAAAGATGGCTTTTTGAAAACATAAATAATATTGACAAACCATTAGCGTGACTAACTAAAAAAAGAAGAGAAGACCCAAATAACAAAAATTAGAAATGAAATAGCTGACATTACAACTGATACCTCAGAAATACAAGAAATCATTACATACTACTATCAACAACTATATGCCAACAAATTTGAAAATTTTGAGGAAGTGGATAAATTTTTGGACACACACAAACTACCAAAACTGAGCAAAGATGATGTAGAAAATCTGAACAGACCAATAACAATAAAAGACATTGAAGCTGTTATCAGAAAGCTCCCAACAAAGAAAAGCCCAGGACCAGATGGATTCACAGCAGAATTCTACCAAATATTCAAAGAGGAAATGACACCAATTCTCTACAAACTATTCCAAAAGATTGAAACAGGCAATTCTCCCAAACTCATTCTATGAAGCAAACATCACCCTGATACAAAAATCAGGTAAAGATACAACTAAAAAAGAAAACTATAAGCCAATATCCTAGATGAATATAGATGCAAAAATCCTGAATAAAAAACTAGCTAACAGAATACAGCAACTTACACGCAAAATTATACACCATGATCAAATGGGATTCATCCCAGGGATGCAATGTTGGTTCAACATATGCAAATCAATAAATGTGATACACCACACCAAGAAAATCAAACATAAGGACCATATGATCATCTGTATAGATGCCCAAAAAGCATTTGATAAAATTCAACATTCATTCATGACAAAGACCCTCTATAAGTTAGGTATAGATGGAAAGTATCTCAGCATAATTAAAGCCATATATAATAAACCCACTGCCAATATCATCCTGAATGATACTGAACAGAAACCAGACAAGGATGCCTACTCTCACCACTTCTATTCAACATAGTGTTGGAAGTTCTAGCCAGAGCAATCAGAGAAGAGAAGGAAATAAAGGGCATCCAGATTGGAAAAGATGAAGTCAAACAGTCCCTGTTTGCAGACAATATGATCCCATATATTAAATAACCTGAAGCATCTACAAAAAAACTCTTAGAGTTGATAAAGGGTTTCAGCAAACTTGCAGGATACAAAATCAACACACAAAAATCAGTAGCATTTCTATTCCCCAATCATGAATATGCTGAAAGAGAAATCAAGAAAGCTTTCCCATTTACAATAGCCACCGAAAAAATTAAATACTTAGGAATTGAGTTAACCAACGATGTGAAAAATCTCTATAATGAGAACTACAAACCACTGCTGAGAGAAATTAAGGAGGACACAAGAAGATGGAAAGATATCCCATGCTCTTGGATTGGAAGTATCAACATTGTGCAAATGTCCATACTCCCCAAAGTGATATACAAATTCAATGCAATCCCCATCAAAATTCCAATGACATTTTTCTCAGAAATGGAAAAAATTATCCAGACATTTATATTGAATAACAAAAGACCATGCATAGCCAAAACAATTCTGAGCAAAAAAAATAAAGCTGGAGGCATAACACTACCAGACTTTAAACTATACTACAAAGCTATACTAACCAAACAGCATGGTCCTGGCATAAAAACAGACACAGAGATCAATGAAATAGAATAGAGAATCCAGAAATCAATGCACACACCTACAGCCATCTGATTTTTGACAAAGGCACCAAGTCTATACACTGGGGAAGAGACTGTTTCTTCAGCAAATGGTTCTTGGATAACTGGATATCCATATGCAGGATAATGAAACTAGACCCATACCTCTCACCATATACTAAAATAAATGCAAAATGTATTAAAGAATTAAATATACATCCTGAAACAATAAAACTTCTTAAGGAAAGCATAGGAGAAACACTTCAGAAAGTAGGACTGGGCACAGACTTCATGAATATGACACCAAAAGCCTGGGCGTCTAAAGGAAAAATAAACAAATGGGATTATATCAAACTAAAAAGCTTCTGCCCTGCACAAGAAACAATTAACAGAGTTAAAAAACAACCAACAGCCTGGGAGAAAATATTTGCAAAATATGCATCTGACAAAGGATTAATATCCTGAATATACAAGGAACTCAAACAACTTTACTAGAAAAAACCAGATAACCCAATTAAAAAATGGGCAAAAGACCTAAATAAACATTTCTCAAAAGAAGATATACAAGTGACCAACAGACACATGGAAAAATGCTCAACATTACTCAGCATTCGGGAAATGCAAATCAAAACCATACTGTGATATCATCTCACCCCAGTTAGGATGGCTAATATCCAAAAGACTGTGACTTATAAATGCTGGTGAGGTTGCAGAGAGAAAGGAACTCTCATACATTGTTGGTGGGACTGCAAAATGGTGCAGAATCTACAGAAAATGTTATGGAGGTTCCTCAAACAATTGCAGATAGATCTCCCATATAACCCAGCTATCCCACTGCTAGGAATATACCAGAGGAATGGAAATCATCAAGTCGAAGGTATACCTGTTCTCCAGTGTTCATTGCTGCACTCTTTACAATAGCTAAGAGTTGGAACCAGCCAAAATGTCCTTCATCAGATAAATGGATACGGAAAATGTGGTATATTTACATAATGTAATACTACTCGGCTATAAAAAAGAGTGAAATACTGCCATTTGCATCAACATAGATGAACCTAGAGAGAATTATATTAAGTGAAACAAGTCAGGCACAGAAAGAGAACTATCACATGTTCTCACTTATTTGTGGGAGCTAAAAATAAGCAAATACCTTTAAAAAGAATGTAGCAGAACTCATGGAACTGAAAGATTAGCTCAACAAAACAAAAAACACAACTGAGGGCTTAAGCAGCAGGCTAAACCAAACCGAAGAAAGAATTTCTGATCTTGTAGATAGTCTTTTTGAAATAACTCAGGCAGGGGAGTTTCAAGATGGCGGGGGCTGCGGCGGCTGGCGCGGAGTAGCTGAGGTGGAAAAGGTGGCCACTGGGCCTCAGGCAGCGGGGAAACTTGTGGACCTTCCTCTGGCCATCTCTTAAGGGAGGACTGCTGCTGCTGGCCGGTCGTGGGGGCTCAACGCCACTTTGCCCCCAGCAGGAGAGGCTGCCTCATTTACAGGCAACAGCTTTGAAGTGTGGAGCAGGAAAAGAACTGATTCTTAGCTGCAAAAGCGAGTCTTGAAACAGGGAACACGGCACCAGGGCTGCTGTGGATGCAGCCAGGATCCCGGAGGCTGGGGCCGCACTGAAGGCGGCCAGCTGCCCTATTCAGGATTCGAGGTTTCAGGCCGGCATTAAAGAAGATTCCTGGGAGCGCCCAAGCGGCACCGCGACTGAACAGCCCGAGGCGGCAGCGCCGAGAACACGGAAGGCAACAAACCAGAGAAAGAGTGAGCGCCCGACCTGGCACAGCACAGTGAGTGATCCCTGGCACAGCTCTGTTCGGGGGGTGGATGCCCACGCGGCTCCCGCCTGCACCACCAGGCCACTCACTGCCCCGGTGCTGCCTCCATTTTCCCAGGTGCGGGCAGCTCCGCCCTGCTCGGCCATCACTGAGCCCATTTGCTTGGCCTGGCGTGGGGCTTTCCGGACCCTGCTGGCCGACCTCCTCTCCCACTCCCTCCGCGGTTCTCTGGCGGGGCTGGGGGTGTGGGGCGTCCCGACCAGTGTTGGGAGGGCTAGGAAGTACGGGCGGGCCGACTGTCACTCCACCACACCCTGGACTCCGGCCCGGTAAACTTCCTGTTACTGGGAGGCAGATACCATCTCTGCGACCACCAGTTTGGAAAAAAGCCTAACGAATTTCTGGTTGGGAATAGTGTGGTAGGAGAGCTCCCAGGTCCGCTTGAACCTGCCGGAGACCAGGCTGCAGGTGGGCGCTAGACTCGGTTTATACCGGGGGGATACAAAGGTGAACAAGACCCGAGAAAGATCTACACAGTGCTACAAAGGCACCCAGAGAGACCGGTCGTCTGTGCCTAGCAGAAACCTGGTAGACTTCCTGGGCGAGGCGGTGCTGAGCAGGGTCTTGAAGGCCCAGCTGATAGACGAGGGGTGCAGAAGACACGCCCCAGCCCAGCACAGTGTGCACAGAGGGGGGAGACGTGCGGCCAGGGAGGCGGAGACTCGACAGAAACCACACACCCGGTGGGGTCGCCACTGCACAATCTAACAGCCTGGGCCAGAGCACACGGAACGGGGAGAAGTCCTGCACAGGAAGTGAAAGCTCAACAGAGATCACACACCCTGTGGTACGTGATCCACCAGCCCAGCAGAGTACAAGCTGACCAGAAAGGTGGATCCCCGGAGAAGCCCAAGACCCGAGGCAACCACACACACAAGACACTAGAGGCCAACTGAGCAGTCATGGCGGGAGCCATACCAAATTGGCAACCACAGCAACATCCTAGTTAGTCATTAGTCTCAAACCGGTGGACTGTGAAACCTCCTGCCACAATGAATAAACACCAAAAAAAAGACACCAGAAATACAAAAAATCAAGAAAGTACACCACCAAAAGTTAATAAATCTCATACTCTAGATCCTATAGAACAAGAAGCCCTTGAAATGACTGACAAGGAATTTCGAGTGATAATTCTAAGGAAACTGAATGAGATACAAGAAAACTCAGCTAGACATCATGATGAAATGAGGAAAAGTATACAGGATCTGAAAGAGGAAATGTACAAGGAAATCAATGTCCTGAAAAAAAATGTAGCAGAACTTGCTGAACTGAAGAAGTTATTCAGCGAAATAAAAAACACAACGGAGAGTTTAACCAGCAGGCTTGTCGAAGTTGAAGAGAGAACCTCTGAACTTGAAGATGGGCTGTTTGAAATAACACAAGCAGACAAAAAGAAAGAAAAAAGAATCAAGGACATTGAAGAAAATCTGAGAGAGATATCACACAACCTCAAGCGCTCAAATATCCGAGTCATGGGTATTCCAGAAGGGGAGGAAAATGGAGATTCCATTGAAAACATATTCAACAAAATAGTGGCAGAAAACTTCCCAGGTATAGGAAAAATCACAGATCTTCAGATCCAGGAAGCTCAACGATCTCCAAACGTATTCAACCCAAAAAGGCCTTCTCCAAGACATGTCATAGTCAAATTGGCAAAACTCAGAGACAAAGAGAGAATCTTAAAAGCTGCAAGAGAGAAGCGTCAAATCACCTATAAGGGAGCCCCAATCAGGTTAACATCAGACTTTTCATCACAAACTCTAAAAGCTAGAAAGGAATGGGATGATATTTTCAAAATACTAAAAGACAAAGGTTGCCAGCCAAGAATACTCTACCCTGCAAGGCTATCCTTCTGAAATGAGGGGCAAATAGTATATTTCTCAGACAAACAAAAACTGCGGGAGTTCACTACCACAAGACCACCCTTACAAGAAATCCTCAAGGGAGTACTGGGTTTGGTTCCTGAAAAATAACTACCACTGCCATAAAAACCCAAGAAAAATCTAAACCCGCTAGTACAATAAAAATGGCATTCATGAAGAGAAAACAAGCTAACAAAAACACTATCTACAACCTAAGGAACCAACAAACAAAGAAACCAAACAGTAAATCAGAAAGCAAGGAACAAAAGACACCTAAGACAACCAAACAACCAATAAAATGCTAGGAATAAATCAACACCTTTCAATAACAACTCTTAATGTTAAAGGTTTAAATTCCCCAATTAAAAGACACAGACTGGCTGACTGGATCAAAAAGCAGGACCCAACTATATGCTGCCTACAAGAGACCCACCTCACCCATAAAGATTCACACAGACTAAGAGTGAAAGGATGGAAAAAGATTTACCATGCAAACAGAAAAGAAAAACGAGCTGGAGTGGCTATTCTTATATCTGACAAAATAGACTTTAAACTAAAAACCATAAAAAGAGACAATGAGGGACACTACTTAATGATAAAAGGACTGATCCATCAAGAAGACATAACAATCATAAATATGTACGCACCCAATGTTGGAGCAGCCAGATTTATAAAACAAACTCTATTAGACCTAAAGAAGGAAATAGACAGTAATACCATAATAGCAGGGGACCTGAACACTCCACTGTCAATATTAGACAGATCATCTAGGCAAAGAATCAGTAGAGAAACACAAGATCTAAACAAGACTCTAGACCAATTGGAATTGGCAGATATCTACAGAACATTCCACCCAACAACCTCAGAAGATTCATTCTTCTCATCAGCACATGGATCATTCTCCAGGATAGATCACATATTAGGTCACAAATCAAGTCTCAATAAATTAAAAAAAAATTGGAATTATCCCATGTATCTTCTCAGACCACAATGGATTAAAACTAGAAATTAATAACAAACAAAACTCTGGAAACTATACAAACACATGGAAATTAAACAGCATTCTACTTAATGACATATGGGTCCAAGAAGAAATCAAGCAGGAAATCAAAAAGTTTATTGAAACTAATGAAAACAATGATACATCATACCAAAACCTGTGGGATACTGCAAAAGCAGTATTGAGGGGAAAATTTATTGCATTAAATGCTCACTTCAGAAGAATGGAAAGATGGCAAGTGAACAACCTAACACTTCACCTTAAAGAACTAGAAAAACAAGAACAATCCAATCCTAAAGTTAGCAGACGGAAAGAAATCATTAAGATCAGAGCAGAACTGAATGAAATTGAAAACCAAAAAACAATTCAAAAGATCAACGAATCAAAAAGTTGGTTTTTTGAAAAGATAAATAAAATTGACAAACCATTAGCATGGCTAACAAAAAAAAGAAGAGAGAAGACTCAAATAACAAAAATTAGAAATGAAAAAGGCGATATTACAACTGATTCATCTGAAATACAAGGAATTATTCGAGACTACTATAAACAACTATACGCCAACAAATTTGAAAATCTGGAGGAAATGGATAAATTTCTGGACACACACAAGCTCCCAAAACTGAACCGTGAAGACGTAGAAAATTTGAACAGACCAATAACAATAAAGGAGATTGAAGCTGTTATCAGAAGGCTCCCAACAAAGAAAAGCCCAGGACCAGATGGATTCACAGCAGAATTTTACCAAACATCCAAACAGGAATTGACACCGATTCTTTACAAACTATTCCAAAAGATTGAAACGGACGCAAATCTCCCAAACTCATTCTATGAAGCAAACATCATCCTGATACCAAAACCAGGGAAAGATATAACCAAAAAAGAAAACTACAGGCCGATATCCTTGGTGAATATAGATGCAAAAATCCTCACTAAAATACTAGCAAACAGAATACAGCAACACATACGAAAAATTATTCATCACGATCAAGTGGGATTCATCCCAGGGATGCAAGGTTGGTTCAACATACGCAAATCAATAAATGTGATACACCATATTAATAAACTCAAACCCAAGGACCATATGATCATCTCTATAGATGCTGAAAAAGCATTTGATAAAGTTCAGCACTCATTCATGACAAAGACCCTCTATAAGTTAGGTATAGAGGGAAAGTATCTCAACATAATTAAAGCCATATATGACAAACCCACTGCCAATATCATCCTGAATGGGGAAAAGCTGAAAGCTTTTCCTTTAAGAACAGGCACTAGACAAGGATGCCCACTCTCACCACTCCTATTCAACATAGTGTTGGAAGTACTAGCCAGAGCAATCAGAGAAGAGAAGGAAATAAAGGGCATCCAGATTGGAAAAGATGAAGTCAAACTGTCCCTGTTTGCAGATGACATGATCCTATATATCGAACAGCCTAAAACCTCTACAAAAAAACTGTTGGAATTGATAAATGATTTCAGCACAGTAGCAGGATACAAAATCAACACACAAAAATCAGTAGCATTTCTTTTCTCCAATAGTGAACATGCAGAAGGAGAAATCAAGAAAGCCTGCCCATTTACAATAGCCACCAAAAAAATAAAATACTTAGGAATTGAGTTAACCAAGGAGGTGAAAAATCTCTATAATGAGAACTACAAACCACTGCTGAGAGAAATTAGAGAGGATACAAGAAGATGGAAAGATATTCCATGCTCTTGGATTGGAAGAATCAACATAGTGAAAATGTCCATACTACCCAAAGTGATATACAAATTCAACGCAATCCCCATCAAAATTCCAAAGACATTTTTCTCAGAAATGGAAAAAACTCTCCAGACATTTATATGGAACAATAAAAGACCACGAATAGCCAAAGCAATGCTCAGCAAAAAAAATAAAGCTGGAGGCATAACACTACCTGACTTTAAGCTATACTACAAAGCTATAATAACCAAGACAGTATGGTACTGGCATAAAAACAGACACACTGACCAATGGAATAGAATAGAGAATCCAGAAATCAACCCACACACTTACTGCCATCTGATCTTTGACAAAGGCACCAAGCCTATTCACTGGGGAAGGGACTGCCTCTTCAGCAAGTGGTGCTGGGATAACTGGATATCGATATGCAGGAGAATGAAACTAGATCCATACCTCTCACCGTATACTAAAATCAACTCAAAATGGATTAAGGATTTAAATATACACCCTGAGACAATAAAACTTCTTAAAGAAAACATAGGAGAAACACTTCGGGAAATAGGACTGGGCACAGACTTCATGAATACGACCCCAAAAGCACGGGCAACCAAAGGAAAAATAAACAAATGGGATTATATCAAACTAAAAAGCTTCTGCACAGCAAAAGAAACAATTAAAAGAGTTAAAAGACAACCAACAGAGTGGGAGAAAATATTTGCAAAATACACATCTGAGAAAGGATTAATATCCAGAATATATAAGGAACTCAAACAACTTTACAAGAAGAAAACAAGCAACCCAATTAAAAAATGGGCAAAAGAGCTAAGTAGGCATTTCTCTAAGGAAGATATACAAATGGCCAACAGACATATGAAAAAATGCTCAACATCACTCAGCATCCGGGAAATGCAAATCAAAACCACATTGAGATACCATCTAACCCCAGTTAGGATGGCTAAAATCCAAAAGACTATGAACGATAAATGCTGGCGAGGCTGCGGAGAAAAAGGAACTCTCATACATTGTTGGTGGGACTGCAAAATGGTGCAGCCTCTATGGAAAAAGGTATGAAGGTTCCTTAAACAATTGCAAATAGATCTACCATACAACCCAGCCATCCCACTGTTGGGAATATACCCAGAGGAAGGGAAATCATCAAGTCGAAGGTATACCTGTTCCCCAATGTTCATCGCAGCACTCTTTACAATAGCCAAGAGTTGGAACCAGCCCAAATGCCCATCATCAGATGAGTGGATACGGAAAATGTGGTACATCTACACAATGGAATACTACTCAGCTATAAAAACGAATGAAATACTGCCATTTGCAACAACATGGATGGACCTTGAGAGAATTATATTAAGTGAAACAAGTCAGGCAGAAAGAGAAATACCACATGTTCTCACTTATTGGAGGGAGCTAAAAATTAATATATAAATTCACACACACACATACACACACACACACACAAACCGGGGGGTGGGGGAAGAAGATATAACAACCACAATTATTTGAAGTTGATACAACAAGCAAACAGAAAGGACATTGTTGGGGGGGAGGGGGGAGGGAGAAGGGAGTGAGGTTTTGGTGATGGGGAGCAATAATCAGCTACAATGTATATCGACAAAATAAAATTTAAAAAAATAAAAAATAAAAATAAAAATAAGCAAATAAATACACAAATAACTTGGACGGGAGAGGGAAGAAGACACAACAGTTACAGTTCCTTGATGTTGATACGACAAGCGAACAGAATGGAGGTTGTTGGGAGGGAGGGGGGAGAGGGAGGAGGAAGGGAGGGTTTGGTAATGGACCACAGTAATCAACCACATTGTATATTGACAAAATAAAATAAAATTTAAATAAAAAAATTGTAACTTTTGCAAGGAACAAATGGCACTTTTAACTCAAACAATAGATTTCCCAATGTATCAGTGTTCACATGTTGGGTCCGCTGCCGGCTGACCCGAACAGCCCTAGCCTCATTCCTTTTGGTGGGCTAGCGAATGGCCCGGATTCCTCTTTCCCTCCAGTCCCCATTGGGAGGAGATGGGGGAAGAGAGCTGTGAAGAGAGGTGAGCACAACCGCCGGCCCCAATCAGCCCAGTTAAAGGACACTCAGACGTGGCGGGGGTTCTGTCGAGCAGTTCTGTTTATTATCACACAAGCACTTGCTTTTAAAGGCAAATGGGGAAGGGAGGTTTTTTACATAATCCTATCAGCGTAAAGGTCAAGGGCATGCATACTGTCTCAATGCCTAGCTATTGCAACCACGCAGTGTTCATGAGCGCAGAAGCATGTATTTGGCCAATAAGGGCTAAGGCAAGGTTTCCGCAGACACTCCCACCCTACTTCCTCCCAGCGCCGTCTCAGGCTGCCACATTAATCAGCCCTCGTGGGCCCATAATGGCGCTGCCTGTAATGTCACTTAAGGTGGCGTTGGTTTTTAAGGCCCGACATCTCCCCCTTTTTGTTTTAATAAGGCAGCTGGATGCGGCTAACCTTCCCAGCCTCGCCTCCATACCCTCTGGTGGCTGTGCCTGTCTTAGGTTGTTTCCCTCTGGAAATCTTACCCGTCATTGACTATCCAGCCAAGTGGGGGCGGGGCAGAGCCTTAGAGATTGATGTTGATTTCTTGAAGGGCCATATTGACCCAAGGGCTGTCAGGGCTTTCATTATGGGCCACCTCCTCTACCACCTGGGTGAGCATTACGAGAGAAGTTGTGTTGCGCCTTATAAGGGACACAACCTGGCGAATGGCGTAAGGCCCCAAGATGATTAAGACAAGGAGAATGGCTAGGGGACCCACCAGGGAGGACAGCAGGGTGGTGAGCCATGGGGAACTTGAAAGCCAGCTTTGGAACCAATTACCATTGGCTTCTCGCTTTTTTGCGCTTTTCTAGCCCTTCTCTAAGCTTAGCTAGGGAATCCTTGACCACTCCAGAGTGGTCGGCATAGAAGCAGCACTCTTCTTTGAGGGCGGCACATAATCCTCCTTGCTGTAAGAACAACAGGTCTAGTCCACGTCGATTCTGTAAAACAACTTCAAAAAGTGATGTTAGCGATTTTTTAAAATGTGATATGTACACCTCCAAGCGACCAAGATCTATGTCCACTGCCTCCCTAAGGGAAGCTACCTGTTGATGTGCCAAGGCTATTCCGGTGGTACCGGTATCCGCTCCAATAATTCCCAAGAGGGAGTTGATGGCCACCGCAGCTGCCCCAGCGGCCCGCTTGTTTCGGGTCCGCTTATTTTGGGTTTTGGGGGTGGTGAGATTTGCCACAGTGCTGCAAAAGGGTTTCCAAGGACCCACAGGAAGGTGAGTCCGGGGTTGGTGGCATTGGGCAACGCTACTGCTTGATTTATCTCTGCCTGCACATGGCACTCTTCTTTAAAGAAGGCACAGAACTTGATAAACAAGTTTGGGGGGAGGACAGCCTTACAGAGCATTTTCCAATCTTGGATTGTGAAAGGTTGGTGTGCTAAGCCCTGGAAGATGGTTTCTGCCCATGGGGAATTGGGCCCATCCTCTGCGACAGCCTTTTTCAGCTCTTTAAGGTCATGACCTTCCCAAGGGTACCAAGCGGCCGGCCTATTTCCACCGGGGGCAACGTTGACTGGATAGGCCTGAGGGGCTGCTTCCCCCCCACAGGCTGAGGACGGCTGGGGGTTCCCAGCGAGCCATAACAGGAAAAGCCTGTGGCTCTGCTGGGGGTGTTTTTAAAGAGGGGCCAGCCTCCTCCACTTCTTCAGGGGCCACTTTCTCTCCTTCGGCTAAACTTTGGCGGGGTGAGTATGCCGGGAGAGGAAGGTACAGGGTAGGGGCATAGGTATCACTCAGTGGCTCAGGGCCTTGCATTGGCAGCTTTGTTTCCTTTTTTCTCTCCTCATCGAACTGGGCCCAATCCCTTTCTGCCCCTTCCTGATGCTCGGGATGGAAGCAAAACTTTAGGGCAGAGATGGTTGGGTAGAACCCTAAGGGGGGGTCTAGCCTGTGACTAATCTCATTCTTTCTGGCCAGGGTCTGAACTTGGCCCCAAGTCTCATACGAGAACAAGTTGGACAAAGGCACCCAAGGGGCTACCTGCACCACATGATGCCAGGCATTGGTGGCCGTGGAGTCAGATATTTCTAGGCCTCTGCTTTTTAACATGTACTTTAGAGCCTTGCAGGCTGTCTTGTCACTCTTTCCATACACACCTCCCATGTTGCCCCACGAGGAAGGGACAAAGGTAAGCAACAGGGCAGAGAAGTGCAGGGACTCCCCCCTGTTATGGTACTCACCCTGAAATGCAGGCAGATTACTTCACAGCGACTACCGCAGTTGCGGGGGCCACTCCGTTGGTTGATCACCCTTCCTCGACCGTCTTTCAGGACCGAGCAGCTGGGGACCTCACTCGCTTGCCTTTCACCCACGAGTTTTAAAAAATGCCTCACACGGAGCACCACTCTTTCAGGTCCACCGCCGGCTGACCCCGAACAGCCCTAGCCTCGTTCCTTTTGGTGGGCTAGGGAATGGCCTGGATTACTCTTTCCCTCCGGTGCCCTTTTGAAGGAGACGGGGGAAGAGAGCTGTGAAGAGAGATGAGCACACCGCCAGCCCCAACCAGCCCAGTTAAAGGACACTCAGACGTGGCAGGGGTTCTGTCGAGCAGTTCCGTTTATTATCACACAAGCACTTGCTTTCAAAGGTAAATGGGGAAGGGAGGTTTTTTACATAATCCTATCAGCTTAAAGGTCAAGGGCATGCATCCTGTCTCAATGCCTAGCTATTGCAACCACGCAGTGTTCAAGAGCACGGAAGCGCGTATTTGGTCAATAATGGCTAAGGCAAGGTTTCCGCAGACACTCCCACCCTACTTCCTCCCGGCACGTCTTAGGCTGCCACGTTAATACGCCCTTGTGGGCCCATAATGGTGCCACTTGTAATGTCACTTAAGGTGGCGTTAGTTTTTAAGGCCCGACATTCACATACTTTTATTTTTGACTTATATAAAACTCATTAGTTTTTTCTTTCCCATTATTATACAAACATTCTACAGCAGTTTTCTACATGAGGAATATCTAGGTAATACAATTCTTAATTACTTATCTCTAAATTTCTATATAGGCACAGATTTTATACCTAGATGCCCCTGAGGACTATTCTGATTAGCTCTGAACTCATTTGTTAAGAATATGGCAGATAAAATCCAAAAATGGCTATAGTAATGCTCATTCTCGGTTTTTGGAGGTCCACATTTTCCAAATAAGGCTGAATGCCAAGAGTGATATCAACATTGCTTTCAGATCACTAGACTTAGTATTCAGCAGGCAGACTGATTTACTATGTGTGGGAAGTTGTTTTTATTTTTCTTATTTTTGCCACTATAAACCCTTGAAAGTGGAATGGGTATTCTTTAACACCATCTCACCAAATTCGCATGAATGCTTTCTCTTAGCATATGCACTACATAAGTAGGCACATCCTATGTACATCGAGAGCTTGCAGAATGGCTCAGTGGTCTATGTTGCGTAGGGATCACGAAGCCCAGGTTCTCATCACAGCTCTCTCATCAATCAGCAGTGTGACTGCAGGCAAAACCTCTCCCTAGTTTAGTTTCTCACGGTAAAAGGTGGAGAAAGGAAGATATTTCTAGGTTCTCTTCCAGTTCTAAAACATTTTGAGACTTTTAACTAGAAAAATTTGAATATAAGAAGCTTCTTTTTCATCTCTTTGAAACTTTATTCAATTATCTCAACTTAGTACTGAATAGAATGAAATAAACCATGAAAGATTTATGTCAAAAAAGGATGTAACAGCCCTCTTCTTAGATGGCAGTGGTGAAATACATAAATATCGCAAGGTTTTTAACCACAAACTTCCCAAAATCAGTTCCTTAAATTCTCTTATTGTCTTCATGAGTAATTGCCCAGATTAGTCTGATGCAAAAATTAGTCATGGTGTGACATTCAAAGGCAAAAACAGACTTTATAAAATATAAGTATACTGAGCACCGATAGATGAATATATACATAGCAGATTATGTTTTCTCTATAAATTGAATATGATTAATTTAGTTGAAAGACATGAAAAAAAGATTTACACCTCAGAAGAAAAATCTATGTCATTTTACAAAAAACTCCTGAATCCAAGATGTATGTAATTATTGATATATTTTAGCAATTGAACTTAAGAAAATTCCTTGTAGCTTCCAATTTGCATTTTACAAAAGCTTAAGATTTACCTGTAAGTATTAATATGTCTAAATTTAAAAGAAGGGACGAGAACATGGAAGACCATTTTACCTGCACACAGGGGTGGAGGATAGGAGCTCAGACCCTAAAGGCAGGGATGAGAGGATAAAAAACATGGTTGGATGTTGTAAGAGGGTGAAAAAAAATGGGAAGGAGAAAAAGAGACAGAAAAGACAAGAGGGCAAGAAAGAATAAATCCTAGCAAATTACAAAAAGTGCTAAAGGCAACAAAAATCATATGTGAGCTGTGAGGAATCTATTATTAAATGTACTTCCTTTTACTCTGAAGTCAATTCTCCTGCAGGGTCAATTTATTATGTGTTTGATCTTCTCAGTTTTTAATCTAGTCATCTAGTAATTCTAATTATGATGATGCTTTATGCCTCTCCCTGTCTCCAATGAGCATTCAGAGATGTAAAGTTGTCATATTGTTAACCACATGCTGTTCAGTTATTTTATTTAGTAATCTAAGAACAAATTTAACACATACATGGTTTGCCAATTTTATAAAAATAACATGTAGGAAACTTAATAGTTACAACAATAAATGTTTGAGTGGGTTATTGAATGGATGATTTAATGAATAGATAAAACATATTTACATGACGATCATCGGTATAGCAAAATTCACAGTAAGAAACTTCAGATTAACCATTCACACTTTTCTGTAACTTTGTGTAAACATATTATTAAGGAATGCTGAACTAAATTATCTGTGCTTATCACCTGTCCATGATTCATTAGTCTGACTCAGGGGTTGGCAAATTCAGCCTGTGGGCGGCTAAATCTACTCTACCATCCGTTTTTTGTAAATAAAATGTTAGTGGGATAAAGCCATGCTCGTTTGTTTACTCTCTGTCTGTGGATACTTTTACACTATGAGAGCAAAGTCCAGTAGTTGAGAATACTCAGACGGCCTGCAAAGCTTAAAGGGTTAACCATCCCATCCTTTACAGCAGAAGTTTGCCAAACTCTGACAGTGGCTAACTGACAAGAGGGCCTGTCTGTCCTTCTGAATGCCACTATGGTCTCTACATTTTAGGTGGATTCAAGCCAGGAAAAATGCTAAGGGGTTTGGCAGTGGCATTTTTATTATATAACAAAAAACTAACATATCTTGATAGCTTACTGTAGGCCAGGCAGTCTTCAATACACTCTGCACGAAGAATAAAACATTTAATCATTATAATAATGAGATACATATTATTATTACTATCGAGATTTTATAGTTGAGATTACTGGAGAGATTTTGTAGCTTGCCTCTGTTCACATAAGTGTTTTGAAGTCAGGTATAGAATCCAAGTAATTCAGTCATGAACCTTATACTTTTAAACATTGACAGAAAGATATTTGAGAACAAAACTTATTTGGTATCCTCTTATTTTTCTTATCTTGCTATCTTTTTAAACTTGCAACTGGAACTAGGCAACGTAGAAAACAATCAGAAAGAGTCTGTGAAAAATTATATTAGCTTCCGTAACAAAGACAACTCAAAAGAAAGTGACTTACTGAATATTGAAGACTATGACCTCATCCTACTAACAGTCCCAGGTGAAAAGTGCCTGTGTAGTAGTTCTAGATCCCAGGGGACTGATCTCATCTAGTCTTAGTTCAGGCTGCTGTAAACTGAGTGGCTCATTAAGAATAGAAATGTATTTCTCACAGTTCTGGAGGGTGGGTGTACTAGATCATGGTGCCAACATGACGCAGCCTACATGGCTGACATTGACTTCTCATTGTGTGCAGAAGAATCCTGTGCTTCCACCTCTTTTTTTTTTTTTTTTTTTTTTGTCTTTTTGTGACTGGTAAGGGGATTGCAACCCTTGGCTTGATGTTGTCTGCACCACGCTCAGCCAGTAAGTGCACCGGCCATTCCTATATAGGATCCGACCCCGCGGCGGGAGTGCCATTGCGCTCCCAAGCACTGCACTCTCACGAGTGCGCCACGGGGCCGGCCCCCACCTCTTTTTATTTTTTATTTAATTAATTTATTTATTTATTTTGTCTTTCTCGTGACCGGCACTCAGCCAGTGAGCGCACCGGCCATTCCCATATAGGATCCGAACCCATGGTGGGAGCGTTGCTGCACTCCCAGTGCCGCACTCTCCCGAGTGCGCCACGGGCTCGGCACCCCCACCTCTTTTTATAAGGGCACTGATCAGACTCATGAGGGCTCCACCCTCCACCTGGTCACCTCCCAAAGGCCCCACCTCCAAACACCATGTATTGGAGTTGGGGCTTCTATGTATACATTGTGGGAGGACACAAACATTCAGTCCAGGGCACATCTGCATGGTAGGAGTCGAGTCACAGCCATACCCCTTTTCCAGTTTGCAAATTTGAGAAGAGCGTGCAGGACTGCACATCTCACGTCTCCGGGCTGATAGCCTAGAGGGGGCACATATTGCTCACCTCACAAACATGTGGGAGAATTGAGTCGTGGGGCATCAACCTACCTACAAAGGCGGCTGGAAAATTTAGGCTCTAGCTGAACAGACACATGCCCCACCACAACTCTATTTTTATGAGAAAAATGACGGATTTGGGGGTAGAAAATAGCAATTTTTGTGAGACAAAGGAATACAAATTTTATCCCTTTATGCTTTTCAGTGGAATAACTGGTACATATGTGACTTTATGGTTTAGTTATTCTCCAGCAGGCAATTATTTAGATAGCTAACAAGGGAGAGAAGAAGTAAATCGACGATACGAATTTTAGCTTAAAGAGGATCAGAGCGCACGGACCTCTGTTCCTTCAGTGACCTCCATAAGAACATTCATGGATTACCCATCCGCTATTCTACATACTTAAATATTTTGACTTCCAAGCATGTATTAGTCTAACTATTGTATTTCACATCTTTGTATAGTCTCTACTTTTTAAAATGTTTTATATTTAGACTATAGTAACATAAGATATACAAATATATATTTTGTAGCAATCATATGTCAATATATTTCTAGTCCTCCATGTCTGTCTTGTTTACAAGAATATATTAAGTGCCATATATTGTTTACATTTCTATGTGCCAATTTTTTTAGAACAATGACTGGTGCCCTTTCTTCACATTTTGTATCTAATTCTTATTGTTGTACTGTATTTAAATTATTTATGTGCATTAGCAGAACAGACCATTAGAGCTCTGAATATTTGAGGGTGGGAAGAGTTTGGGAAAGCTTAATAAAGAAGATCCAAACAGAAATGAGTTGAGATGTGAAGGGAAATAAGAAGAGCAACTAAATTAGATTTGAAACACACTCAAACACATGTATACTCATTTTCTAAAGAGAATAAATGAATTTGTGTCTAAATTTCATTTTTCTCTGATTAACAGTGGCATTTTCCTTTGTGCAAATAAGCCTAGGTTTAAGGTAACTGTCTACTCAAAGTCATCCACAGCTTTGTCCCCCCCAAGAATTGAAGTCCCTTGATTGTCTCAGCTTCTAGGCACTTCTCTCCATTTCCTCCACAAGCTTTTGGAGAAATCAATGAAAATTAGTGCATGTGACTTGATTCTTTTCCCCCCATGATGCAAATACAGAGAGATACAACAATGTGGTGACTCCTAAACTTTAGAAAGAGAGAATGATGTGTGGTAAAATAAAAGAAACCAAACACGGGAAAGAAGTTTTTGTTTTTGTTTGTTTCCTGGCTTCTGAGTGGCATGTTTCCTGGCTGTTGAAAACACATGAGGTACTTTGGGTTTCTATGATGTCTGGGGATTATTCCCCAGAGCAGGGACAGAGATGACTAAGTCCTGCAACAGAGAAAGGGACTTGCACATCAACAAACTGGCTTTCACAGGCTGCCAAGAGAACCCTTGTGAAATACTCTGTATGGGTTGCTGTCACTGGATCAAGATTCCTCATCCACAAAGAAGGAAGAGCAGAGAACATAAAATATAAATCCATCTTGAGGATTCTGTGAAATAATTTCCCAAAGTGCTTTGGAAAAGGTTTGGCCCATAGTAAGCGCTATGTACATTATTTCATTACTTTACAGAATTAGGTTGTTTCTTGCTCCAGATCTTGGAACTTGGAGTAAATTTCTAACACATTTTTGTAAAACAGCAACAATTATAATTACTTCACAGGTGACTGCAAGGCTTAGATATTATGATTAAAGTGCCTAACCCTCAATCGATTACACATATTCTTATTACTAGTAACAACTATTTTTATGTTGCAGTTCTAGACGTCTTTGATTTTTTTGGTTCTTTTTTGTCCTTCTGATTCCTGAAAAAATTATAGCTTTCTTTTTTTGTATTTCTGACTTCAGGTTAACATTACTTAAGGTCTGTTCTCCTCATCACCTGCTAGAATATTTTGACCCACCATGAACTGTCATTATAGTTTCTCTCCTGCCACTTAATAATGTCCTTCTCCTACAGGCTGCGTTGGGGTCTTTGAAATTACGTATTAAAATCACCCCCCCCCATTTCTTACAGTTATTAACTTAATAAATATTCTTATTTTTCAAAAAGTATGTCCTCTTGTCTTTATCTAGACAATGTATAGTACAGTTCTTTGAGAAATTTTCCTTTACTGATTCAGAATTTATGGCTTTGCTTATTAAAGACTTGCCATTTCACCCTAAAAAATGCATTTTAACTCAGACCTCGGAGCCCCAAATTTGCTTAATTTCAAAAAGAATTTCTTATGATATCTTAGTAGAAAAAAGAAAAGATAAGAGAGAAAAGGTTAAATTCATAATACACTTCTATCTTCACATCTTACAATCTTTCTTTTAGACGTTTTGATCCAGAGTTTCCTGAATATGAATATTTGTTCTTTAGAAAACTCATTTTTTTATGATTCTGTGAAACAGTTTTCATTGCTTTTTGATATCTGTTGATTAAGAAATCATGCAAAGATAGTATTAATTTTTGCATTTACAATAATACACAATTCAAATGAATGTTTAAATAAACACACAGCACACAATTAATTAGTATTTTTAAATTTTACTATGTTTTAATGGCAATTAAAGCTAAGGTTCTCTTTCATTAACCACAAATGACTGTTATTCTTCAAGAAAAATATTTTACAGTTTTATATACAATAAAGTATAGTATCTTTGATACATTACTGTTGTGAATGATACTTTTTAAAACTAATTTTAGTATCCTTAATTGCTAGGTATTCTAAATGTTTTATTTCATGTATCAAAATATTTGAATTACTTTTTAAAATTAATTACTTTTTCTCATTGTTTGATCAAATATTCTGACAACCTAACCAATGACAAAAGTTCACCCTATTTGTCTTTCCTTTGTCTGAACTACTTGTCTGTTAATGGTGATGATAATAGATAATAATATAAATCTTAAAAGTTTATTTGAGTTCTAAAACTAAGGCATACAAATCTCATAGCACGGTGACTTGTATTAGTCAGGCAATTTGTAATTGTTTTGATTTAAAAATGTAATCAATCCCTTACTCTCTTGCCAGAAATATAAAGTCTTAGTTGGACTAACATTCCAAAAACACCTAAACCTGTTTTTCTGTAAATATTTATACTATACGGGTTTTTAAATTTGTTTCCTCCACATCTGTAGTTTAGTCCTCCATATCTGTGGTTTAACACAATTAGTGTCTGAACCACTTTCTATATTGTTTTATATTCTTTCCATAGAAAATAAAAAATCATCTAAATAGAATTTAGTTAAACGTAAAAATGACTAATAATACACTTTTTAAAAGTGAAATGGAAAAAAGGTCAACTCTCTAGACTTAAGAACAACTAAAATTTTTAAAAATGCATATTTATTTACGTTGGTTTTGGCCAAGGGTAACAGTAAATGTGACAGAGAAACCATATGATTAATTATAAAACACATACAGAAGAACTGAAGTCATTCTACAGAATTCAAATCCCAGCTCCACCACCACTTGTAAGTTTTTTGCTTTTGTTTTTCATCTATAAAATAGTGATTTTTAAATATTGTTTCCTTCACAGATTATTGTGCAAATAAAATAATACAGGCAACGTGCTGGATACATAGTACAAGGTGCATCAGGTACACAGTACATGCTCAGTAATGTTATATATTATCCATCATATTGAAAATAAACTATAATATAAAATTTGGTAATGATATTTGGACATCTCTGGAATAATAAAAATCAACTGCAATCTCAAATCAATGTTTGATGTAACAGAAATAAAATAATGATATTATTGGAACTCTTTTGGCTCTTTAACACCTCGAAGATATTTTGTGCCTCACTCCTTGCCAGGAGAGGAAAATAAGTTCATTTTAGCATAGAGGTTTTTTCTCTACTTAAATAAATATATTTAATAAAATTAAATATAAAAAATAAACAAAATTTCAACTTAGACTGGTACTGAACTTATTTCTTTAGACAAAAAAAAAGAAAGAAATGTATAAGGGTAATAACTAATTTTGTTTATTTCTAAGTAAATATTGGGCTCTTTGCTCTCCTTAAAGTATACATATTCTGAGAAAGTAAAATATTCTACTTTGTTTTAATACACAGCCTTTTTGATGGTGTATTTTATATTCAGGACACACAAGTACACTATACAACTCTGCAGAACATAAAAAGAAATACATACTGTAAGCAGAAATTTTGGTATAAAAGGTCAAATTGATAGACCATTTATTCAGTATTGAAATCAAATGGGTTGTAGCAGCCTCTAGCCTTGGCTGTGTAAGCACTGCTGGAAGATGCAGGAGAACTAGAGGAAATGAGCTTATGCACGAGGGCAAAGGATGAAGGTCAGCAGTTATTATTACCAGGTGGCAACAGTGGGATTTCTAAAGATGCTTGCAATTCTGTCAATTTTGTTTTTTCTTCCGTTATGTACTCATTTGGGATAAATAGATGTTTTATGAGGGGACTTGTAAAAATAAAAGAATATAAATGAATATATCACATCCATTTTATGAAAACTTTATAATTTGCCAAACCAGCAAGTTGTTCATTCTTTGTGAAAGTACTGAAAATACACTAATCTGTTAAGAAAAATAACTTTTTATTTAGCTTATGTTTACATTTGTCTTAATCTGGAAAATAAAAATTGAGATTGAAAGGTTTCTAAAAGCCTAAAGTGTTAAAATTAAACCACATCTTTTGAACACAACTCTTTTTTATTATTACCTGGTCTGGGCAGGGGGTTGGTCCCTTAACTTTCTTCACAAGAGTTTTCTTTTTCATAGGTGATATTCTCACTTTAATTTGAGAAAAAGATGTTGATAATGCGTACTTTTTTTTTTTAATTAATGTAATCCAACTCACGGTCGAAATGTGACAGAAGCAGACTTTATATCCTCTCCCTTGGACCTTGGACTTACACATTTAAACATATGTGTTGGCACACACAGAAATACATTACAGCTGATTTTTTTATTTGGATGGTATCTTTTTAGGTAAATTGATATTGTCGTTGTAACAGATATTAAGTATGTGAAAATTCACATAGTAAAGGATACCATTATTACGGCTCATATTAATATTGACAAAATTTTATTTAAATTTACTTTTTATGATTTTTTTTATTTTGTTTGATTTTAAAATAGTGTAGAATTTATTTGCTACATGACAAATTTCTTCGTGTCTTAGCACTTTAATATAACCATTTTATTTTACTCATGATTTTGTGTACCAGGAATTTGAAAAGTCCTTAGCTGGAGAGTTCTGCACAGGGTGTCTCATGCAGCTGTAATCAGATGTTGTCTTGGGCAGCAGTTAACTAGAAATTTGACTTGGCTGGATGTTCAAAATAGCCCATTCAAAATGCTAGCGTTTGAGGCTGGCCGGCTGCTGGAAGCACAGTGGGGTGGTTGACCACATCGCCTACACATGCACTTTCCAACATGGCAGTCTCAGAGTAGCCGAATTTCTTGCATGTCGGCTGCTTCACCCAGAACCAATGTTTAAAGACAAAAGCTACCTGGTTCTACCTGAGCTAGCCTTGGAAGTCACATAGCATCACTTCATCTATGCTCCATTGGTGGAAAAGCTCCATCCACATTCAAGAAGAGAGGATATAGACCCCAGTTATCAATGGGTTGAGGGACAACACATTGCAGATAAGTGTGTGTGAGGGGAGATACGGTAAACATCTTTAAAAAGGATAATATACCTTTATTTATTAATTGGTATATATAATTATTATAATTAAAACAATTTCCATTTTTTTTTTAAGATTGAAACAAAGATTAATACTTGTTTTGTCTTTAAATTTTGATCTGCATCTTTGTTGTTAGGCCTGGGAAACTTTTGTCTCCTGCTTTGCTACATGTTTGAATGTTACAGTAAGTAATTAGTTCACTTTTAATATGACCATGATTTTTTCTCCACATATCTGATGACTTGGGCTACTATTATATTTTTTCTGTCTTGCTGAAACTTGAAACACTCAGATAGATAAATAAATGTAACTGTCAACATAAATGCAGATGATTAGTTTTCCTATAAAACAATGGCTTACTTACCAATATTGCAAAGGACAGAAAGGACTTACATTTAATTCAGATAAGTAAATGCTTTCAAAGGATTTTGGGGATCAGAACGGACAGGAGCAAAATGTGATTTAATCTCTCCTGTAATGTATATTGCTTTTATTTAAAAAGAAGTTAAAGTAAATATGACAAAATGTCAACCATTGTAAATTCTATCTTATGAGAATACAATTTCTCAGATTTTATGTGTTTTCAAAACTTCTCAGTATGACATGTAATATTTGTAATATTTATAACTGTGTATAACAGAATTTTCCTTAACACGTAAAAACTTCACTTTTAAAATACAAGGTATAATTTAAAATATATCTTATTTTCATTTTACGTGCTTTTAAATAAATATATTATGCAATTCATTTATCTTAATCATCTCCGTACATTAGAAATATAATTATAAAAATTTTAAACAAAATAATGATGTTATGTTTTAATTTAATTCCACTCATATACTTGGCAAATTATTTCTTTCAAAATAACTGCAGGTAGGACAATATTATTTTTCTTCATTAATCACTCCAACTTTAGCAGTCATGGCTTCTTGTGTTTGAATACATTTCTTCCCTCTAATCTGTAAGACTGCCAAAATCAGAAGAGAGCCAGACTAATGACAATGACTAGACTCGTGCCTGGAAGGCACCGATAATGCTCCACGTGCATTAATGACATCTGTGTAACTGAAAACTGTAAGACTTAAATGGATCCTGGAACCATAAAAGTGTGGAAAACAATTTCCCATTTTTCTGCTGTGCAAAATGGTGCTACTTTGCAGAGTCTACTCTCTTTTAGCCTCTGAAATCAATATGCGTGGAAAAGCAGATCATTTTTAATAGGGTCACTTTATTAGCTTAAAAGGTAAAATGCTGTCCTAACTGATATATTTGAGACTGACTTGTTCTCAAATATATAAATATAAATAGCTTCCTCTACAGGAGTCATTTGGATCAATATTGGGTCTGCCATAGGCTCTTTTTGTAGAGGTAATGGAATAATGCTGAAAAATGCCACAAGCCAAGAATTTTAACTGAGTTAATGATAACTAGTTTTCTAGAACCTGCAGGAAAACAGAAAATGGCCTAGAGAAGGCAGGGCAAAATTAAGTGTAATTCCACAAACTGTCATAACTTATTAAATATTTTGTAGCATTACTTATGTTTAAAAGCTGAAATGTTTTTGAAGATTATACTAAGTTCAACCCATTTTTATCTTACAATTGTTATATGCCTTTCCAAACAAATTAATTTGGTGATATGATCTTCTTATCTGTAACCCATTATATATTTTAGACCAGATATTAAGAATAATTCTCTTAATCAGAGAAAAGATCTCGTTTTTTAACATCGCACAGTCTAGGTCCTTCATCATTTAATAGAAATGGTGGACATTTACAAATTTCTTATTATGTGTTGACATTTGCTCCACAGTTCAACACATTATGTAGACATTCTTATCTCCCTACCTTTTTTCCTTTTTTTTTTTTTTAAAAAAAAAAGATTAGGTAATTATAACATTTGCCAAAGTACACAGCTATCAATTGATGCAGTGGAAATTCAAACTGAAGCCCAAGTCTAAACCCTATAACATAACTAGTTATTATTTCACACCACATCTCTCACTTCATTAATTCCCAAATCTCACAACAAGGCATTTATCCCTCTGTCCTTCTCTCTCTATTCTCATTTATGAAAGTCTATTTATACCATTTGAGTTAGTCCATTTCTTTTGTGCTTTTAACAAAATACCTAGAACTGGGTAATTTGTAAGAAAAAGAAATTTATTGCTTACAGTTTTAAAGGCTGGGAAGTCCAAAGTCCAGGGAACATATCTGGTGAAGACCTTGTTGGTGGTGACAGTGACACAGGAGACTCATATGGCAGAATGGCAGAACAGAGAGGGAGCTAACATCAGTTAGCTCCTTTTAAAGCCATCAGAACCACTCCCATTACTCCATGAATGGATCAGACCATTCATGAGGGTACAGTCCTCACAAGCCAATCACCTCTTCAAGGTCCCATCTTTCAATTACCATAACAGGGTTTTCCACCCTCTTAACACTGTCACAATGGGGATTAAGTTTTTAATACATTAAACTTGGGGAGTCACAATTCAATTCATATCCTTATTATCTTCAAGTTTTACTCAAAGCATTTTGAAATCCTTTTCTTCAATTCTAGTCCAAGTTCCTTACCCCAGCTCTAATCTTAGATCTGTGTCCAAATGGTATCATCCCTTAAAATACTTGCTGTAGTTTCAAAGTGAATATGTTTTACATCAAACACATTTTTTCCTTCTGCAGTATTGTTTTCTTTTCATTTTTAGCAAAGCACACACTTTCAAAAATTTCTGTATTATTTCAAAATTGGTTAAGGTAAAAAGAGATATGAAGAATGAATACTGGGCTTATTGCATCATGCTTGCCATGATTGAGCTCATAGTAAGTTCCAGGCAAAGTTCCTGCTCTCATGGAGCTTATCATATACTGTAATTGGAAAAATTGATTTTAAACACATAAATACACAAATAATTACATAATTAAACACATTATAATTGTTATAAATTATAATTTTGCATTTCTGTTAAATGGCACCACATAGAGACCTTAAAATGAAAATAGTGCAATAAGGAAAAAATAATAAGAGGGTTTAGAATGGGAAAATTCCATCTAACACATCTCTAGGCAGTGATGTATAAGCTGAGGCGTGTATGATGACTGCAAATTCAATGAATTCAGTGGAGAACAGTGTGAATGAGTGTGTGTGTGTGCATTTGTGTCTGTGTGTGTGTCTTTAGTTGGAAAAGATGGAAAGAGATCTGAAGAGTAATTCCGTTGTTTTTTCCTGGAACAATTAATTTCATGGATGGTGATGCCTTTCACTGAGCACTGGAAGAGGATGAGATATTAGAGCAAAATTATGTCAGGCAATAATAAGTCTGTCTTTCTTGAAATGATCTTTTTTCACATATATTCCTACTGTTAAAATCCTTTTTTTTTTTATGATAGTAAAGTAACTATTTTATTAAATAAATGTGCACATAATTACCAAATCTAGTACATTAAAAATATGTGTAAAGGCCCACAGACTGTACAAAAATTAACACTCCACTTTGTTAAAAGTTCCCTACCTCTTCCCACCATAAATATACAAGAATCTATTTTCAGATACATCAAAATTGCATACACAAAATATTAGGGTTTCTTCTAAAGCTTGAATTTTGCTGTTCACTGGATACTGTTATCCATAGCTGTTTTTGGAACAGACTACATAAACATTGACATATTTATTACCATGCCTTTGAGACTGTGCAACTTTCATAAATGTGGGAAACAAATTTAACATCTTAAATTTAACATCTTTAAGATGTTAAATACAATCTGATAATTGAATTTTTAAGCTGCTACTTAGCCATTACTTTAATTATATATTTCAATATTTAAGCCAAAGAATAAAATTTACAGTTCTGGGAATCACTAAAGAATAACATGAGCATATTTAAAATGAATATGGAAATTATAAAACAATCAAGAGAATAAGTAACTTAAAGAAAACCATGCTAATTCACAGCTCAAGAGGTCTAAGATATACAGTTTCATAGAATCATTCTTAGAACAATTGTTCTTATCATCTAATGTGTATTAATATCATATTATACATTTTGATGGAAAACTTCTATTGTATTTTTGTAAGAATCATCAGTGGCAATAGCAATAACAGTGACCCTGAGTGTAACTTAAATTTAAAATCCTTACTGGGGTCATATCTCGTGTCTAAATGACTAAAATGCCATAGCCAACTTACTCCTATCTTAATTTTAATTCCTTCTCATCGGCCACCTCCACATCCCTAAACATGCAATTTGACATGGTTAGACCTACCGGACCTATGATGGCTTCTGATTATTTTAGGAGTAAAATACATGTTTTCTTTCAATATCCTTTGTCCGCTGATCCTGCATGAACTTTTCCCTCACCATCGTAGGTCTTCCTTCTCTCCTCAGTCATGAGGCGACAAGCACACTGATATTTTCCACTTCTTAATATATACTAAGTTTATTTTTATTCCCCCAAAACTGACACATGCTTTTAGTACCATGAAAAAAAATATCCCTTCTCTACCTCTTCTTTTCTCAGTAAAGGCATATTCATCCTTTAGGTTTCGGTTTACATATCCTTGAGATATTTGCTATACTCTGCCCACTATAAACTATTCTTCCTTATTATACCTTGAATTTTGTTTCATAGCAATCATTGTAATTTGTCATTATGTATTTTGTGTATTAGTGTGTTTAAAATCATTTTTTTCCAGACTATAATTGAGTATAATTGAGCACCATGAAAAAAGGACCTCTGTTCACTTGTTGTATGAGGGTCCAGTACATACCAGGTACTCAATAATAGGAGTATCTACCTCTGAGAAATACAGGAATAAACAAACCAAAGTGTATTTCCTCTGCTCTTACTCAGCAGCAATGATCACAGAAGACTTTATGACCAAATATGTGGGAAATTCTCCCCACACACTAAGCAATCAGTTCTGCAGCAGACACTGGCTGGTTGTCCTCTGATTCAATTCGGATCCCGCAGGTTAAGGGTTCAGTCCCCAAGACTGCTTCTCACTTCAAAGACCAGATGAAGAAACTTGATAAAAACATGGTTTGCATTATTTTCATGCATAGCATGTGTTTATTCATTGCTGTGGAATGAATGTCTTCCCAAAACTCACTGAAGCTTGATCTCCACTGTAACAGTGTTGAAAGGATGGGAAATCAGACTATGGCAATGTTAAATGGTGGGGCCTTTAGGAAGTGATAGGATCATGATGACTGTGTCCTCATAAGTGGATTAATCCATTCCTAGAGTGATGAGTTGAAGGTTTAGTGGGTTGTCAAGGAAGTGGCAGTTGTGACTTCACAAGGAGAGCACATGGAAGAGCTCTTGCCTTCCTCACGATGTGATTCCCTGTATTGCCAGAGGACCCTGTAGACAGTTCCTGCCCATAAGAAGACCCTAACAGATGCACCCCCTGGAGCATGGGCTTCCCATCCTCTGGAACTTTAAGGAATACCTTTTGTCTATTTAAAAGTTACCCAGTTTCAGGTATTCTGTTATAAAAGACAGAAAACATGAATGCATTCATGTTTCTACAAGTTCTATTACATGAATTTTTTGGTCAGAAATGCCCTCTCATGTCCCTTTACTCATTCTATATTCTGTCAATTCTCTAAAATTTAAACCAAGTTCAGACAGTTCATAATGTCTAAAAAAAACTTCCAAATGAAAATATTCTACCAATTTCTATGGTGCTTATAGTCCATACCATACAATTAAATTATATTCGTGTAATTTTCACTAATTGTTCCCTTGCCAAAGATATGACAAGGTGGTGGTTCATGTAGTATTTGTTCTACTTTTACAAATCTTTCAACACCGAGAGGACTACATAGGATAAATGATGATTTATAAGAAATGACTTAATTTTTAAAAGCTTTACTTTACCTGACATGACATTTAAGTTACGATGTGAACTAAGCATAGAAATTAGCCAACCCAATGGTTGTATCAATTTGGGTCCCTTTAAGAAGAGTAATTACACACCCAAAAGAGTAACTAAGGAAAGTGTAATGAAGGGACACATTACAAATGAAATCAACAGTGGTGGTGAAACACCCCACCACCAGCCAGAGGGTAAAAGTTACCAGTGTTTCTAGGGAGAGCTCTAGTTATTGTTCCAGTAGTGGTAGTGCACCACTGACAGGACCTGCGGTCTCTGGGAAAAGAATGGAGCCACTGGCCCAGCAAGCAAGAGGCCAGGAGAACAAAGACACCATTTTCCACTCTCCTTTCACCCCACAATCTCCAGCTAGTGTTTCTCATTGGCTGAATCCAGATGAAAGCCAGAGAGCAAAAACCCTTCGTTGTTCATGATTGTCAACTTTGCAGCGAATGGAGCAAAGTGGAGAAGAGAGACGATCTGAAGGGACAAGGACAATATTCTGGACATTGACACTTTAGTTTGGTCCCCATTGACCTGCCATAACACAGAGGCCTCAATATCCATTTGCACAAACAAGGCAGAACTTTGCTTCTCTCCTATATAACACTCTGAAGGTGGATGGTTCGGCAGTGGTAGTGCCCCTTGGTCCTTCTAATCACAAAGCTTCCATTTCTGGGTCCAAAGTGGCAACTTCAGATCCTCCCAGGGGTCTTGAATCTAGGCAGTGGGAATGAGGAAAAGACAACCAAACACATGGCTTTGAAAAGCTTGATGTGAAAGAGGCACCTATCACTTCTCACATTCCATCCTCTCAGACAAATTATCTGCTGCATAGAAGGCCCAGCTAAGCCTCGGGGATTTTACTATTAATGGGATAAGAGAGAACTAATGCTGGGGAAAACTATCCAAGGTGCTTCAGGAAGAAGAAACAGCATGTATGAAGGCACAATGATAGGAAAAGCTTGTCTGAACATATTCATGCCTGAAGGGAATGATGATTAACAGTGTTTGTAAATACGCATACACATAATACTTTCCTGAAGTTTACACATCCTATCTTATGTTGTGCACAATATTTCTCCTGAAGTGCCTTGTCTTGGACAGTCATCTTTGTTACATGAGCAGTAAAATGTGTATACTAAGCATACAGATTGAGTTTATTGCTGCAATCAAATGAAACTCAGGGCCAATTTAATTGAATATATTTATAATGACATGCATCATTGTCTTTGTGCTCCATACTAATTATGTAGATATAAATGAAATGCTATTTCTAAATAATGATAACTATAGTCATTTAGGTGGAAAACCAAATCACATATTTAATTCTCTGATATTGCTAATAGATATTTTTGCTAAGAGTGTTTAATTCTTCTCAGAATCCCTATGAGGCAAAACACACTCTGACACCATCACAGGGATTTTGCCTTTTTTATGGGTCAGTTTATTTAACATTTACTCTGAGTTTCTTTGGGCTCATTTCGTATTAGTGGCTATCTCCTCTACATTCCATATCTCAAAAGGATCATTAAGTTAGGATCATCATGGTAGAGAAAAGATGCAGATTTATAAAGAGTCAATAATTTCTAGGAATCTAAGAGTCAAATAATCTCTAACATTTCACCCTCTATTTGCTTCCAAGTTCTAACAGTTCAAAGTCAGTTATGCTCCGTAGGCCTAGCCTTAGGAACAGAATAATTTAAAAACTCTTTCTTAAAACTATCTGCACTAATGGTGCTGGGGTTGGCACGTCAGATGATGGACCAAGTCATTTTCTAATTAGAGATAAAATCCATAATATGCAAATTTCTGAAAAAGTTAATGATAAATTGTGAAAAAGGAGCTGAATTTATCATGCAATTGATAAGATCAGAAACCTACCTGTTTTGCTAAGGGGAGGGAGGACATTTGAAAGAAGTACATCACTGGAGATTGAAGGATGGGAGATTTTCCCTTTGAGGGGAAAGGGAGCAAAACAAGAACTAAATAAAAATCACCTATTTTATAATTGGTTTCTAAACCATTCTGTTTATCCTAATGTGGACATGGGTGCCTAGTTGTGCATACAAAAAATCATTTTATTATTATTTTTTTATGTATTTCTTGGCCATATACAATTTTAAATACTGGATTTGACATAGTCTGTATGAGTACCAAAGAATCTTTGAAATTCTAGTTGTATTGTATCAAGTTGATTCTAGCAACCACCAAACAGTGCCAGGCACTGCACATTTATATGCTTTACCACAAACCCCTTGCATGTGGCCACAAAGTTCACTCATGATTGCAATAGCTACATTTCAATGTTCTAGGTGAGCAGAGCTGGCCATTCTACGTTGGTATTTATATGAACATGTTAGGCAAATACAGCTGGTGGCGGAGCCACGTCTACGCTGTCTTTACATGGGCCATTTTGAAGAAGTTTTCTATTATCCCTGGAGTTATTTTCCCAATTTCATTTTTCTCCCCGTAATTTCTTATGTTCCTTTAAATATTCCATTCCCCAAAGTATCTGAAAGCATTATGATATCTATTTAATACATTTGAAAAATTACTTCCTTTTAAAAAATAAATCATTTTCTTCCTCATGGTTTGCTCTGAGCTTATTGTTCTATTGTCATCGTGGAGTTTCCTTTCACCAGTACCTAGGGGTGCCCTGCATAGGTGTATCCCTTCAGTCCTGAATCCTAAGTATTTCTCTTTCTCAGATAACCATTTTGAATAAGAACATCCACCAGTGTCAGGATGAGAAAGACTACATGAAAAGTAATTATATTTTGATGTTATATTTAAATCTGGCTTTATTCCACCCTTCCCCCCAAACACAAAAACATACCTCATTTTATAAATGGGCTGGAGATTTTAAGTGCTAAAGATAAAGCCCTTGTGTGTCCATCTGCTTTCCAGATGTCAATATGTTTTATGGGCTGTACTTAAACATCTGTATAACTATTAAGACTAGAAGGCCTAAATAATGTATACGTACTATATGTATCTATGTTGCGTTATAAATGTAAGCTCATTAAGCAAGGTGGGTATTTCTTGGGAATCTCAATCATGGGTCTCCATTGTTTACTTTGAGGAAAGAAAGCATTGTTATACTATATACTGAGTAAACATTATGTATCTGTTTAAAATGTATATCCGATATTCAGTATTTTATACATGGCTCCCAAGATGAGGAGTTCCTTATGCGTTTGCCAGGTAGTATACTCATTTTTAGCTAACTTGGATTCACTTGCATTCACTTTTTGAAGAATACTAACCATAGAAGTTAGCAATTTCTTGAAAAACAAAAACAATTTTTTAAAATTTGGTACTAAATTTTACCAAACTTCAGTAGAATTTTAAACTTACTGTAACTGACTTATCTCCAAATTCTAACAGGATCTTTAATTTCTAATGTCCTAAGGAAGTTAAATGTATGTTACTGTATCCTATAAATGCAAATGGGAAATGCCATCTGCAATACAGTGATTAGTTAAAATGACCGCTAAAGCACCTGTTTATAATTTGAGTTTGAGGTCTCCATCTTTAGCCCTTTCCCCCTTTTCCTGATAGAAGTCAGTGTTTACTCAGTGGTGTCTCCAGCTCGCTTTTAGAATATTTCATAAAATTTGTTTTTGTATCTATGCACATTCTATGTATCCACATAAAAGAGAAAGAATACAGTGGTCTCCTCTTATCTGCGGTTTTCCTTCCCACAGTTTCCGTTACCCATGGGCAACTGTGGTCTGAAAATAGGTGAGAACAGTACAATAAAATCTCTTGAGAGAGAAAGAGAGAAAAAGAGACCACATTTATATAACTTTTATTACAGCATATTGCCATAGCTGTCTTATTTTATTATCAGTTATTGTTGTTAATCTTACTATACTTAACTTATAAATTATATTTTATCGTAAGTGTGTATGTATATATGTATAGGAAAAAACATAGCATAATGGTACTTCAAAAACTTCATATAAAAATAGAATCGAAAGATGATACAAATCTTTCTGAACTTTTTGAAATACCCTTTTATATACAGGATTCAGTACTATCTGTGGTTTCAGGAATCCACTGGGGGTTTTAGAACGCACCCCCCATGCATGAGTGGGGGAATACTGTATATTCTATTTCTGTATGAGACACTGGTATCCTGCATGCTATCCAGGTCATAGTTGTCATTTATAAAAATTTAGTTGAAAGACTATGTCCATTAGATTCTATGCTTCAAGAATACAAGCAACAGAATTATCAGCACATTGCAATTTCTTTCAATTAATTATTAGGGAAAGTTGCCTTATGCCTCATGCTTGGATACATATATCACCAGTCTTTCTCTGTGTTTTCATAGACACTACCTGTTCCTTCATGAAATACAGTCACCTAAAATGTAAATCTTTGACCTCAGAAAGATATAAAAGATCACTTCTCAAATGAGAAGGCAGTTGCCCTGGAAACTGATATATTTCATACATATATTGCTGGTTCACAAACAGAGATGAAGTGTGTTCTTTGTGAGTATGAGAGAATATTGGGAGCTTTGTTTGGATTTCACTGACTTCCTGATGTTTGCCAGGGCTTTCTTTCTACTGCTATGTTTTGCCTTTATTAGAGCATTTGTGAGTATACAGAAATAATTGTTGTAGCTTGTGTAGTTGGCAGGATTTTTGAAACAACTCCAGATTTAATTTACATATGACTAAGTCTTTGTTTGGGAGGAAGAAAGAGAAGAAAAGGGAGAATGAATCATCTCTAATTCCAGGTTGGCTCCAGCCATCCCTGATTTGAGGTTGAGCAAGCATTATGGTAACGTAAGGGAAATAGGATGTAGAGGTGATAAATCCAGTGTTGGGGAAAATAGAAAAGTGGGTAAAGAACTATACAAACCAAGGGAAAATCATCAAAAGTTTGCCTCCTTGGTTGCTTTTAGTTATATTACTGAAAGTCAAAATGGAACCAAAGTTACCCAACACTCCAGAATCTCCCTAGTTTGAGTTTAATTCCTGGTTGGGAATTAAAATATAGTCCTGATAAAACATTGTAAAAGTATCAGGTCTGATTCCACCCTTCAATACTCAAAAGCTATAAAAGTATGAGATTCTGAGTAGGGGCCTCTTGAGAACTAAAGGTTATTCTATCAAGGAATTTACTTATACTGTGGACAGATATAAACAACACTAAGAGTACATTTTACATATTATTTACTGGAGCACATTTTCTGGCTCTGCTTACAACTGTAAAAAGAGGGATGTTCAAGTTAACAAAGGATTCTTAATAAGTAACTACATTCACCACTAATGTGTGTTGAATGACACCCGTAATCCTACCTCTAATTTATTAATACTTATTAAAGAAGGAGTTAAAGTATATAGAGAAGGAAAACTGCTTTACTCTCTCTGAATATAAACTGTAATTGCCTCCACTGAGGCTGTAATATGCTTATACATACATAAGTGACTTTGGATTGGTTATGTCAGTAATTCTCCACTGGCGCTGACTTCGCTCCCCAGGGGACATATGGCAATGTCTGGAAACTGATCTAAACATTTTTTTTGAGTTGCTAAAGAAACGTTCAAATTAAAAAATAAGGACATACATCAGGAAGATTAAACTCAATGGAAATCTTCAAAAGGGTGATATAAAATAGAATTAAAGAAGGACACCAATGATGTGGTTACTAAGGAGGTGATGGTCACTATCAGAGATCAGGTACCCCTTAAGCAAATCTCCTCCATCAACTCCTCAGACATGACAACAGCTCGCATTGATCTATTCTATATACACTAGTCTTAACAAGATTAAGAAATCTGAGAAAAATAGAAACCAAACATCTGAAATCTCTGAGGCAAAACCAGTGAAAATGGTACAAAGTGAAAAGGGGACTATGATTCTGAATGACAAGGTAACCAAAGTCTCTGGGTACAGCATCCACATGTGCACCCAAGGCTGTCGACACTAATGTGGGAAAAAGACATGGATGCGTAAAGAATCCTCACTGGCGTCACTGGACACCGGAACACAATGTAAATTCCCTGAATTTGTAATGGAGATTTAAAGGGCAATGTGGGCGGGACCTCTACCCAGCCCAGGAAGTGCGTGCAGCCCAGAGAGGTCCCCCCAGAGAGGCCTGAGAGCCACTACCACCACATGCCCCAAGGTGCGTGTACACCGGAGCGGGGAGACGTCAACACGGGCCCCCCCCCACCAAGCCCAGGCTAGTGCACGCAGGCCAGAGAGGCCCTAAAGCACTCAGGCCCTCAAGGCCCCAAGCCACCTGCTGGGAACAGGTAGGTGCCACTGCTGGACTCCCAGCCCAGTCCAGTCCCCATGGCCCATAGAGGCCCGAGCCTCCTGCGCGCAGGCACCGAGGCAGCCGTGCCAAATTGGCAGTCCCAGCAGGATCCTAGCCAGACATTAGGGTCAGACGAGTAGACTGTGAAATCCCCTGCCACAATGACTAAACACCAAAGGAAAAATACCAGAAATATGAAGAATCAAGAATGTACACCACCAAAGGGTAATAATAACTCTCAAACTCTAGATTCTATAGAAGAAGAAGCCCTTGAAATGACTGACAAGGAATTTCAATGGATAATTCAAAGGAAACTAAATGAGATACAAGAAAACTCAGCTAGGCAACACAATGAAATGATGAAAAGCATAGAGGACCTGAAGAAGAAATGTACAAGGAAATCAATGCCCTTAAAAAGAATGTAGCAGAGCTTGCAGAGCAGAAGAATTCACTCAGCGAAATAAAAAACACAACAGGGAGTTTAACCAGCAGGCTTGAAGAGAAGCAGAAGAGAGAATTTCTGACCTTGATGATGGGCTGTCTGAAATAACACAGGCAGACAAAAAAAAGAAAAGAAAAAAGAGAAAAATAATTTAAAAATTGAAGAAAATCTAAGAGAGATAACAGACAATGTAAAGCACTCAAATATCTGAATCATGGGTATTCCAGAAGGGGAGGAAAAAGGAGATTGCATTGAAAACATATTCAAGAAAATAATGGCAGAAAACTTCCCAGGTATCCGGAAAGACACAGATGATCAGATTCAGGAAGCACAAATATCCCCAAATGTATTCAACCCAAAATGGTCCTCTCCAAGACATGTTATAGTCAAATTGGCAAAACTCAAAGACAGAGAGAATCTTAAAAGCTGCAAGAGAGAAGTGTCAAGTCACCTATAAGGTAGCCCCAATCAGACTAACATCAGACTTTTCATCACAAACCCTAAAAGTCAGAAAGGAATTGAATGATATATTCAAAATACTAAAAGACAGAGATTGCCAGCCAAGAATACTTTACCCAGCAAGGCAATCCTTCCGAGATGAAGGGCAAATAGTATATTTATCAGACAAACAAAAACTGTGGGAATTCACTACCACATGACCACCCATACAAGAAATTCTCAAGGGAGTACTGGGTTTGGTAACTGAAATATAACTACCACTGCCATAAAAACTCAAGAAAAATCAAAACCCAATAGTAAAATAAAAATGCTAACAATGAAGAGAAAAAAGTTTCTCTACCAGCCCAAGAACCCAACAAACACAGAGACAAACAGTACATCAGAAAGAAAGAAACAAAAGATACTTAAGACATCTGAACAAAAATCAATAAAAGGCTAGGAGTAAATCAACACCTTTCAATAACAACCCTTAATGTAAAAGGATTAAATTCCCCTCTCAAAAGACACAGACTGACTGAATGGATTAAAAAGGTGGACCCAACTACATGCTGCCTTCAAGAGACTCACCTAACCTGTAAAGACACACATAGACTAAGAGTGGAAGGACGGAACAAGAAATACCATGCAAATAGAAATGAAAAACGAGCCAGAGTAGCTTTTCTTATATCTGATAAAATAGACACTAAACCAAAAATAATAAAAAGAGATAAAGAAGGCTACTATATAATGATAAAAGGATTTATCCATCAAGAAGACATAACAATCATTCATATATACTAGCCCAACATCAGAGCAGCCAGATTTGTAAAGCAAACACTATTTGACTTAAGAATGAGATAGACACTAATAGCATAATAGCAGGGGACCTGAACACCCCACTATCAATATTGGAAAGGTCATTTAGGCAAAGAATCAGTGAGAAACACAATATCTAAACAACACTTTAGACCAATTGGACTTGGCAGAAATCTACAGAACATTCCATCCAACCAACACAGAATATTCATTCTTCTGATTAGCACATGGAACATTCTCCAGGATAGATCACATGTTAGGTCACAAAGCAAGTCTCAACAAATTCAAAGCAATTGAAATTATCCCATCTATTTTTTTCAGACCACAATGGATTAAAATTAAAAATCAATAACGAATGAAACTCTGGAAACTATACGGAGAACATGGAAATTAAGCAGCATTCTATTTAATGACATACGGGTCTGAGAAGAAATTAAAAAGGAAATCAAAAAATTTATTGAAACTAATGAAAACAGTGATACATCATACCAAAACCTGTTGGATACTGGAAAAGCAGTATTAAGGGGGAAATTTATTGCATTAAATTCTTACTTCAGAAGAATGGAAAGATGGCTAGTAAACAACCTATTACTTCACCTTAAAGAACTAGAAAAACAAGAACAATCCAAACGCAAAGTAAGTAGATGGAAAGAAATCATTAAGATAAGAGCAGAACTTAATGAAATTGAAACCCAAAAAATGATAGAAATGATCAATGAATCAAAAAGTTGGTTTTTTGAAAAGATAAATAAAATTGACAAACCATTAGCAAGGCTAACTAAAAAGAGAAGTGAGAAGACCAAAGTAAAAAAAATTAGATATGAAAAAGGTAATATTACAAATGATACCTCAGAAATACAAGAAATCATTAGTGACTACTACAAACAACTATATGCCAACAAATTTGAAAATCTGAAAGAAATGGATAAATTTCTGGACACTCACAAACTACCAAAACTGAGCCAAGAAGATGTAGAAAATCTGAACAGACCAATAATGAGATTGAAGCTGTTATCAGAAGGCTCACAACAAAGAAAAGCCCTGGACAAGATGGGTTCACTGCAGAATTCTACCAAACCTTCAAAGAAGAATTGATACCAATTCTCTACAGACTATTCCAAAAGATTGAAACAGAGGCCATTCTCCCAAACTCATTCTATGAAGCAAACATCACCCTGATAGCAAAACCAGACAAAGATACAACCAAAAAGGAAACTACAGGCCAATATCCTTGATGAATATAGATGCAAAAATCCTCAATAAAATACTAGCCAACAGAATACAGCAACACATATGCAAAATTACACACCACACCATGATCAAGTGGGATTCATCCCAGGGATGAAAGGTTGGTTCAACATACAGAAATCAATAAATGTGATAAACCACACCAACAAAATCAAACACAAAGACCATATGATCATCTCTACAGATGCTGAAAAAGCATTTGACAAAATTCAACATTCATTCATGGTAAAGACTCTGTATGAGTGAGGTATAAATGGAAAGTATCTCAACATTATTAAAGCAATATGTGAAAAGCCCACTGCCAATATCATCCTGAATGGGGAAAAGTAGAAAGCTTTTCACTTAAGAACAGGAACTAAACAAGGATGCCCACTCTCACCCCTCCTACTCAACATAGTGTTGGAAGTCCTAGCCAGAGCAATCAGAGAAGAGAAGGGCATCCAGATTGGAAAAGATGAAGTCAAACTGTCCCTGTTTGCAGATGATATGATCCTATATATTGAACAGCCTAAAGTCTCTACAAAAAATTTGTTAGAGTTGATAAATGTTTTCAGCAAAGTTGCAGGATACAAAATCAGCACACAAAAATTAGCTGCATTTCTATACTCCAATAGTGAACATGCGGAAAAAGAAATCAAGAAAGCTAGCCCATTTGTAATAGCCACCAAAAAAATAAAATACATAGCAATAAAGTTAACCAAGATTGTGAAAAATCTCTACAATGAGAACTACAAACAACTGCTGAGAGAAATTAAAGAGGACACAAGAAGATGGAAAGATATCCCATGCTCTTGGATAGGAAGAATCAACATTGTGAAAATGTCTACACTACCCAAAGTGATATACAAATTCAATGCAGTTCCCATTGAAATTCCAATGACTTTTTTCTCAGAAATGGAAAAAAAAAACTTTCCAGACATTTATATGGAATACCAAAAGGCCACACATAGCCAAAGCAATTCTGAGCCAAAAAAATAAAGCTGGAGGCATAACACTACCTGACTTTAAACTATACTACAAAGCTATAATAACGAAACCAGTATGGTACTGGCATAAAAACAGACAAAGATCAATGGAATAGAATAGAGAACCCAGAAATCAACCCATATACCTACAGCCATCTGATCTTTGACAAAGGCACCAAGTCTATACACTGGGGAAGAGACTGCCACTTCCACAAATGGTGCTGTGATAACTGAGTATCCATATGCAGGAGAATGAAACTAGACCCATACCTCTCACCATATACCAAAATCAACTCAAAATGGATTAAAGAATTAAATATACACCCTGAAACAACAAAACTTCTTAAAGAAAACATAGGGGAAACACTTCAGGAAGTAGGGCTGGGCACAGACTTCATGAATATTACCCCAAAACATGTGCAACAAAGGAAAAATAAACAAGTGGGATTATATCAAACTAAAAAGCTTCTGCCCAGCAAAAGAAATAATTATCAGAGTTAAAAGACAACCAACAGAGTGGGAGAAAATATTTCCAAAATATACATCTGACAAAGGATTAATATCCAGAATATACAAGGAACTATAACAACTTTACAGCAAAAAAACAAGTAACCCAATTAAAAAATGGGTAAAGGAGCTAAATAGGCATTTCTCAAAGGAAGATATACGAATGGCCAACAGAAACATGGAAAAATGCTTAACAACACTCAGCATTTGGGAAATGCAAATCAAAGCCACATTAAGACACCATCTCACCCAAGTTAGGATGACTAATATCCAAAAGACTCTGAATGATAAATGCTGGCAAGGTTGTGGAGAAAAAGGAACTCTCATACATTGTTGGTGGGACTGAAAAATGGTGCAGCCTCTATGGAAAATGGTATAGAGGTTCCTCAAACGATTGCAGATTGATCTACCTTATGACCCACCTATTCCACTGCTGGGTATATACCCAGAGGAATGGAAATCATCAAGTCGAAGGCCTACCTGTACTCTACTGTTCATTGCAGCACTATTTGCAATAGCCAAGAGTTGGAACCAGCCTAAATGTCCATCATATGAATGGATACAGAAAATGTAGTATTCATACTAAATGGAATACTACTCTGCTATAGAAAAGAATGAAATATTGCCATTGGCAAGAACATGGATGGACTTGGAGAAAATTATATTAAGTGAAGCAAGTCAGGCATAGAAAGAGAAATACCACATGTTCTCACTTATTTGTGGGACCTAAAAATAGATATTTAAATACACAAACAAATGGGGGGGGTAGGAAGAAGACACAACAATCACAATTCCTTGAAGTTGTTAAGACAAGCATGCAGATATGAGGTGGATGGGAGGGAGGGGGGATAAAGAGGGGAGGGAGGATTCGGTAAAGGGACACAAAAATCAAACACATTGTATATTGATTAAATTAAATTAAATTAAATTAAATTAAATTAAAATAAAGGGCAATGCGATAAAGTTTGAGTGCCATGATGACTTGACTGGAAAGCTTAAAAGTGAAAGTGTGGCTCAGAGTAGGAATTTGTGAAGGAAAGTTAGGCATGACTATTGCAATACTTCTCTCCGAATTCCTCACTAGAAAGCATGTATCATATATGATTGGGACCTCTTCCTTTACAAGTCATTGGGAAAAACATTGTCCTGCAAATCTGCTCTACATATGCTTTTAGCTGGACATTTCTGAAGAGAACTTTTAGGGTCACCTAGGTCCACTCAATTAGATCATTTGAAATGTTAAATTACCTGGGCTCGGGCAGGGTGAGGGTAAGGAGGTTTCCCACTCTTACTCAAGATGAGCTAGAGCAGGTATTCTAGCTCCTGCATATTTAACTCACCAGTCCAAAAAATAGTTCATATTTTACTCACTAGTAAAAAAAGCTGACAGATCTTGGGGGTTAACAATAGACTCTAGAGGGAGTCTGCTCAACCCAGCTACAGTACAGAGTGTGACACAGAAGGTAAAATTCTCAGTAATAACTTGGGCCTGAGCTCATTAGGGGACATTCCTCAAACAATTGAAAATAAATTATTTTTTCTGCTAACACCAAAATATGAAAATATGAAAAAGAAGCATAGCCATTGATCAGGGGGTTGTTTGTTTGTTGGTTGGTTGGTTGGTTTTCTTTTTTAAAGAATGTTATACCAAATTAGAGTTTCTGTTACTCCTACTCACAAAGTTACATGAAAGAAATTGAATTCTAATGGGGATCTTTTATGGGTTGAACTGCGTTCACCCTAAAAAAGATATGTTGATATGCTAAACCTCAGTGCCTCAATATGTGACCTTTATAAATAGAGTCATTGCAGATATAAGGAGTTAGTTTGAGAAGGCTGGAGTTATGCAACTGCAAGCCAGGGAACACCAATGATTGCCAGCAAGCCACATGAATCTAGTAAGAGAGAAGGAAGGTTTCAGAGTGAGCATGGTCTCCAAAACTGTGAGAAAATGAATTTATGTTGTTTAAAGCAATCCAGTTTGTGGTATTTTATTATGACAGCACTAGGAAACTAACCCAGGCTCTGAACAAGAACAGCCTGTATTGGAACTCCATTGCTCAGCTGACCTCTGTGCATCTTCACCATGACATTGTGCTGATAATATTATTAGAAATGTTAGCAACCCCTTCTGCATTAACTGAAGTGTTGGGCAAAAGTCCTAGACTGCTACATAGCCACGACCACTGAATTTTTGGACCAGTATGTTACCTGAGACTTTTAATAAATATGCTATCTTTAGAAGAGAATAATTATACTTTTATTGGGCTTTGATTCAAACTATCTATACTACTGAAGGGCATGAACTCATTTTGAGTCTTAAAATACTCATCATGACAAGAGTGATATCAAAGTAACATCATAACAGGGAGAAGAATATACAGAGAAATTTCTCATCAAATGAAGACAGTGTACTTAAGAATATGATATGGGGGAAACAGAGTAGATGCCCACTTCATATATGAGCAGGTGGCAGGCCTGCCTCTAGGCAATACTTTAGAAGCTCTCAAGTAGCTGTCTAATCCCATAGCTAAATCCCGCTATTGATCAACTGTTAGGAGATGCATAAAAGCCATCGCAGTTTACTCATGGGAGTTTACAGGTTGCTAGATTTTTACTTGTTCTAGATAATATTTGCTCTAGAAGGCTGTTGCATTGCGTCCAACTGATGGTTACACTGACAAAATGTTAAAAAAAAAATGTGTATATGATTCTTCGGTGGCCAGAATTAATAGTGGTGTTCTTTGCAGTATCAGGGGAAAATTAGAATAGTAGTAGTAGTAATAATACTATAGTATTGACTTATGTCAGTAGTCATTAGACTGGAAATATAATCTAGAAAATGGACCTTGAATGGTTACAGGAAAAAAGTCACTTTTGTGGAAGATACTGTTGTATAAAACTGTTATGGATGTGAAAGAGAAAACAATTGTGGGGCATATAAATACCCATTAGAAACATTTCCTCTGAATGTGGAAGAGTCTGGTGACAACAGTGGTGTCCTCATCTGCTCTTTGAAATTAGCATAAGATGAGCATGCACAATATTCAAGTGATGTACATGGACAGAAAAAGGTTGTTTCCTACTGTGTCCCTCAAAAGTGAGAAATTGACTAACAACTATTATGCTTCTAAAAAGATACTAAAAGCCATGATGGGCCACACCATGAAGATCTGGACCAGCCTGTAGAGGGCAACTAGGTTTCATTAGTTCTATTATGCACAGTTTGATATTAATACCTATGGCTCTTAGCTGGTATAAAGATTCATTCTGGATTTGGATTTGCATGCCCAACAATAGAAGCAAATGTCTAAAAATGTTATTTCAGTTTAGAATTCCTGCCTAAACATCATCAAATAAAGAAATCCATTTTACTTCAGGTTCAGGGAAACTATTGACTAACAAGCATCGTATACAAGGTCTAATAAATCTCCATATATAAACTTGTAGGTTGTTCGAAAGTTGGAAATGGCAACTAAAACACCTACTTAAAAAACTGAGGAATAGTAAGTATCTAAAAGGATGACTTAGTAATTGCGTGGATATTAATATGCATAGAATTGAGGGGGTATCGTCGTATCTACTACTGAGATGTGGGAAAAATAGAGAAAAGAGAGTGGAAATTATGGTTGAATTTATAGAAACTTCTCTACTTCTATAAATATTTCATTTTCTCAGTCTCATTTTATAGTAGTCCTGGGTCCCAGCTGCATTTACAAGTTCCAGAGAAGGGATGAATTTCTAATAAAATATAATGGCAATACCTTTAAAAATAACTTCCCAAATTCATAATAGAATTTTGGAGTGGTTGTTTTTACTCCGCAACTGTAGCTTGATATAACAATTATAGCTTTTTTCTCATACAGTGAAGGAGATCACTCTATAAGCTTGTGACTATCTAAACCTGCTTCATATGACTGGAAAGGAACAAAGAAGGAAACACTGGCAAGAATCACCTTGGTCGCAGTCATATGCTCCCCCCACCCTTTAGCTGATCTAGAAACATGAGCTAAAAATTGGTGATAAGTGGAAAAAAAACAGATGTTTTCACAGAAAGGAAAGGGACATGCAGTAGTTGATGCAAAAAGGAAAAACAAACATTGCCCTGGTATCTCCTGAAATGTTGAGAGCTGTATACACTGATACCTGGAGCGTGAAGCAGAAGTCCCAGCATGGGTTCCAATGAGGTTAAGACTTGTTCAATCTGGACTTATCTGTGGGATACACTTTGATGATGCTAATAACACTCTGTGGATAATAAGTGGAATGGAAGACAGTGAGAGTAAAGTTAATGGACACAAAAGTACAGTGGGATAGGAAGAATAAGCCCTCCTGGTGTACAGTCAACCCAGAAATCCAAAATCAATAATGTTTTACTACATGTAAGCAAATGACTAGAAGAGAGATCAAATGTGCACAGCACAAAGAAATGATTAAGTTTTGCAGTGATGAATAGGCTAATTACCCTGAACAGATCAGCACACGTTGTATACATGTATTGAAATATAACTCTGTACCTCATAAATATGTACAAGCAATGTATTTCAATAAAAAAATTAAAATTAAAAAAGTAAATAATTGGAATGGTATTTTCACAATTAGTTCTCTGGTTAGAGGTTAAATTTATTACAGAGAACACTTTTTCAGAGATAACAGGAGGAAATTGTTGTCTCTAGAATGAATAAAAAACATTTCAGCAACAGAAACACTAATGAATGTGTAACTATTAATCTAATTGATGCTTTGCAAGGACTATGCAAAGTGCAATGGACATAAAAATTCTATCTGCCTGACTTGTTTTTAACAACATATGTCCTAGTGCTTACAGATCATGTCTTTGTGGATAGACGCCTATAATGATATGGCAAACAAAACTTAAAATATGATGGATGCTGAGTATGTTTATGGTAAATCCTCAGTAATGGTGAAAGTAAATTTGAAAGACTTCACATTTTGGGGTTAAATTGTAACTAAGCCATAAATACTCAATGACCACGGCATGTTTGGTTAATAAATCATCTTTGGACTAAATGCTTTAAAAAGGCACTTGGTGAAATTGGTATAGGTCTAGAAGTCTTTGGGTAAGCCAGATTTGCTTTTAGTAAGCAAAGACCATGGAAAAAGACTTATTAGAACACATTGGTCACTTAGGAGGAATGTTATTTCAGGAGGATGAGAAAGAGTGGCTTCCATTGTAGTATTTTGGCTTGTGTTATTGAATCTGGTCACATAGCCTGGTTTTGGCTATGTGTTCAGAGGGGTTGCAATGGTTTGAATGTGTCCCCTCCAAAATTGTGTTGCTAATGTGATAGTATTAAGATGTGCGGACTATAAGAGATGATGAGGCCATGAGGGCTTCTCCCTCATCAGTGGCATTAAGGTCCTTATTAAAGAGGCCTCACCCAGCATTCTGCTTGCTGGTCCTTCTGCCTTCTGACATCTGAGGACGTAGCAAGAAGGTCCTCACGAGATCAAATGCCAGGATTGATCCTGGACTTTCCAGCCACCACAACTGTGAGAAAACAAATTTCTGCTTTTTATAAATTACCCAGTCTCAGGTATTTTGTTACAGCAGCACAAAACAGACTAAGACATGAATCTTCCCAGACATCAAGACATCTTGCACATATTTTAGTGGTTCATATTTAGAAGATGAAATCCATCATGTAAGAGTAAGAGAAGACTTTGTTTGGATGTGGTAGATCTCTGTAACGGTTGCATGTGTTTTCTAAATCTATTGTATCCTTTGTCTTTATGAAAACCAGATATATTTAAACAACTTTCTGAATATTGGGAGGCTTTTCAATAATCTGAACAGGGTAATTGGAGCAGTGTCTATATTGGAATAGACAGTGGTGAAGAGTTTTGCCTAAAATCTCCTTTATTATTCAAAAAAATTAGGGTGAAATGGTGATATAAAACCTGCAATGAATAATTTACAAAAATTACTCTTTTAGGTTGATAATGTCAAGAAGAAGAGGGGAAAAAAGCATTTTATATACATTCCTACACAGTTATCCACCTTTTTGAAGTTGTGGGCACAAGAACCTGCACATTGAATAGACTTGGGTTTGATAATAATGAATATCATAACCTCCTATGTTATATACATTCCTTTCTTTTCTTGTTCTTTGTAATATACATCTTTTATTAGGGAAGGTTTAAGCAATCCTTTCAGAAATTGACAAATAATAGCCAGCAGAAGCATAATCTCTGTTTGTGCCCTTGAATATGTGGAGCTCATTAAATAAGTATGAAATATATTTTATTTTGAGAACACTGAATTGCTTTGCTTATCGAGATACATCTGCACAAATTGGCTTTGTCATTCGATTGCTTTGAAAAAGTACCTATTAAGCATCATGTAGTTTTGTAATAAACATTGTTTGAGGTAGTGTGCAGTCACCTATTTCATTATAAAGAACACAATTGCTTCTTTATGGCAGACTTTTGTTTAACTTTATTTTTCTATGCCAAAAAAAATCATTGAAAGTTAAATTAATTTTATTCTGGTAAGATTACAGTCTCAATCTACACAAGAAGTTTAAAATAGAGAACATAATTACTTTTGATGACTTTTCCAATTTCTTCTGTGTTTATTGAATTCACGTTTTAAATTCTTTACATTTTAAATTCTTTAGGCATAAATTTGTCAATTTTGCCTTTCAGTAGGTTTCAAATTTTTTGAGATTTTCTGATTTATTAGTTTAGAACATTTTAAGCCATTGCTTTTCTCTTTCTTTTAAACATTGGCATATTTTTTCTTCTTGCTTAAATATATCTTTTGTAGATCTATTGAGTATTTCCTTCAATCTAACATTTTGATTTATTCTAATTTATATTGCTTTTACTTCTTTCTAAATGTATTTCTCATTTTATGGTAATTATTTTCTTTTTACTTTCCAGCAAGTTGCTGCTATTATGACATTGCATCTCTTTCTTACTCTTAAGTAATGAAAACAATTAAAACACCTATATGGTAGTGTTCATTACTGTTCACCAATATCTATTTATCTTTGTGGTGTGAATATATTTTTCTCCTACTTATTATCAGACTTGGCCATGTGATTTTCACTGGCCAATGGAATGTGAGACAAAATGACAAATGCCACTTCTGGGCAGTAGATTTGAGGCAGATCACGATTTCCCCTGGCATGTTTTCCTCTGCTTTGGATACCAGAAATATGCCTGTGTCAGCCTAGACTCAGAGTAGAGACAGATATTATGTTGGGGGGAAAAAACCTCAGCCCACCAAGTGCACACATATAGTATGTTGAGAGTAAATAGTTGTTGTCTTATCATGCGAGGATTTGGTGGGAAATAAACTAGCCTATCCTAACTGAACAGTGCCTTCTATCATAGTTAAGCTAAACAAAAACAGAATTATGTTAATGAAAAAAACATTAATAAATATAGGAATATTGTATTTCAAAACTTGTGAGATCCAAAGTTTATAACTTCATTTATGTATTTTTGCTTTGGCCTGTGTCTTTGTAGTCTCACTCAAAAAAGTGCTGCCCACTTCCATTTCGTGTAGCATTTCCCCTATATTTTCTTCTAGTAGTTTCATAGTTTGGGGTTTTACGTTTAGGTTTTTGATCCATTTTGAGTTGATTTTTGTGTATGATGAGAAATAATGGTCGAATTTCAACCTTCTGCATGTGGATATCCAGTTTTCCCAGCACCATTTGTTGAAGAGGCTGTCTTTTCCCCATTGTATATTTTTGGCACATTTATTGAAAATCAGTTGGCTGTAAGTGCATGGGTTTATTTTGGGGTACTCTGTTCCACTTATTGGTCAATTTATCTGTTTTTATGCCAGTACCATGTTGTTTTGGTTACTATAGTATATAGTATATATAAAGCTTTATAGTATATTTTCAAATCAGGAAGTGTGATCCTCCAACTTTGTTCTTTTTTGTTTCAAATTGGTTTCACTATAAGGGGTCTTTTGTAGTTCTATACAAATTTTAAGATTTTCTTTTTCTATTTCTGTGAAGAATGCCATTGATATTTTCTAAAATTCTTCTGCACAGCAAGGGACACTATCAACAAAGTGAAGACACAACCTACACAATGGGAAAATACATTTGCAAACTACACATCAGATGTAGGGCTAATATCCAGAATACATAAGGAACTTAAACAACAAAGGAGCAAAAAAACCAAATAACCCACTTAAGAAATGGGCAAATGTCCTGAACAGACATTTCTTGAAAGAACACATATAAAAGGCCAACAAGCACATGAAAAAAAGTTCAATATCTCTAATCATCCAGGGAATGCAAATTAAAACCACAATGAGATATCATCTCGCTCCAGTTAGAATGGCTATTATTAACAACACAAAAAATAACAAATGCTGGCATGGATGTGTGGAAGAGGGAATTCTTTAAATTACTGGTGGGAATGTAAATCGGTACAGGCATTATGGAAAACAGCATGTAGGTTTCTCAGAGAACTAAAAGTAGATCCACCCTAAGACCCAGCTATCTCACTGCTGGACATATACCCAAAGAAAATGAAATCAATATATTGAAAAGACACCTGCGCTCCCAAGTTCATCACAGCACTACTTGCAGTACACAAGAGATAGAATCAACCTAAATGTCCATCAAGAGATGAATGGATTTAAAAAACTGGAGTATCTATACACAATGGAATACTATTCAGCTACTAACAAAAAATGACATCCTATCATTTGCAGCAGCATGGATGGAATAGGAAACCGTCATGTTAAGTGAAGTAAGTCAGGCACAAAAAGACCAATATTTCATGATATCACTCATATGTGGAATAGAAAAAAAAAGTAGTTTTCATAGAAGTAGAGAGTAGAATAATGGTTACCAGAGGTGAGGGGAGAAGGAGGAAAAGTGGTGGAGTAAGGGGTGCAAAACTATGCCATGTACCCTAAGTGAATCATTGTGCAGTATATGCGTGCATTGAAACAATATACTTACACTCCACAATGTACAAACAAATGTTAAAAAAAAATAAAGTCTAAAAACTCAGTCTAATCATGAGAAAAACATCAGACAAATTCCAGTATAGGTACATCCTACAATATACCTAAATAATACTTTGAAAATTGTAAAGGTCATTAAAAACAAGAAAGCTCTGAGAAAACATCACACCATTAGGAGAGTCATGCCTAAGGAGACATGACAAATAAAGGTATTGTGGTATTCTTAATGGGACCCTGGAAGAGAAAAAGAACATTAGGGGAAAACTAAGAAAATAGGAATAAATTATGGACATTAGTTAATAATAGTTTTAAAAACTGAAAAAACAAAATATCTGGAATGAAATTAAATATTAAATTAAATATTCAGATGTTGATCTAATAACTTCTATCCTTCTCTATAAAGAACACATCTCCAATAATATTTTCTAAGAGTCATGGCTGTGTAATTTCTGAGAATATGCACACATGCACTACAGTTTAGTTTCTTTATACATGAACAGCAGACTGGCTGAGCATAAAATTAGAGGTCCCAGCTTATCCTCCTTAAGAACTCTGAGGACATGGCTCCCTTATTTCCTTGCTCAGCACTGGAAAAAAAAAAGAAAAAGAAAAAGAAAATCAGAGACAAACCTAATATTTTACTACTTTTTTTTTGAGCAATCTGAATTTATACTTAAATGTTTCATGTATTTCCTGAAATTATAAATATGTTACATTCATATGTTATCAGGACATTGTTCTGTGCATGTGACTTTTCTCAAAATTTAATTTTTAACTAATTTTTCAACTTGGGTGCACCAGTTTTCCTCTAGATTATTGTTACTTTTTGGCTCAGGTAGTCAGCGTTATGTGCTTCTGTTCCCTCCTCCCCCCATGTTCACTTTGAGGAGAAAAACAATATCTAAAGAGCTGACCTCTTCCCCTGATTCTTCAATTCTATTATCCTCTTTCCCATCAATTTTTTCTCTTTCTTTATTACCTTCTATTTTGGGAGTGTTTCTTCCAAGACATCAATTCTGTTTAATCATTATTTAAAAAGGACAAAACTATTGAGATCTAACCTTAGAAGAAACATGGAATGAGGAATATTGTTGCTCAGTCATGAAAGCTGGTATAGCCTTCCTTCGAAATCAAGTCTTCTAGATGAACAAGTACGTACAATCTCCATCCCAAATTCTAAGGCCCCGTTGTTGCTCCTTTAGAGGTGCTCTTATGGGGCCCTGCTTTTCCTGATGTTTAGGTTCTCTGACAATGCTGGGTAAGTCTGCAAGGCTTCAGGAATCCCTTCTCTTCCCAGGCACACCTTCAGTACTGTCAGGTCACCACATGCCCTTCAGCAATGAAAGCCATGCAGCCAGCAGGAATTGCCATTTGGTCTTTTCCTCAATCTAAACAACTTCCAATGATTTCTTTGAAGTATCTACAGATCTCAGGAGTCAATGAGATAGTACCTAGTCCTTTAAACCCATATTGGTATTTCTTATTAAGATATGTAGTTTTTTAAATAAATATGGAAAAAGAGAAGAGGGATGTAGTGGTAGGACATGTATCATGATAGAACAGAACCAAAGCTGCCTGCTGCTTTGGAAAATTCTGTGAAAATGTAAAGAGCCTACCTGTTATTTTAGTCAGCACGTCCCTACCACTCTCTGTTAGGGGAAAGCATTAGAGTAAGTAACAATTTTGCAGAGTTTGCCCGGAACATCAGTGCCATCAAAACAATGATTTAAATAATTCCAAATCATGTTTCTTTATAGAACGCCAATGAATTGCTATAAAAATTTTCTTCAAGCACAGGTGGATAGTCTTGCTAGATCCCTAGTCTACCAAGTAGACTATTATGCATCTTTCACATAAATTCAAGCAAAATCTTGGAGGAGAGCACATCCAGTACTATGAGCACTTTCATGTCTATTTGAAACGATTAAGTACTAATTATTTACTTTTGTTTTCATTGGGACCCACCTCTGAAGGCACTGATCATTTTAGTTTTCAATTCTTTGGACTTCCTGAATCACTATTACAACCCTTATGTGTTGTGTTATGCTCTATGTGCAAAATATGACAGGTAGAGCTGAACAAAGACAAGCATTTATTTTGTATTTTGAATCTGCCGTGTGATATGACACAACACAATTACATGTGTCTCTGGAGAGAATACCCAAGTTATTGATTTTTTAGAAATCAATTTATTATGACTTTTAGATTCTATTCTTTGCTGATTTCTCAATGTACCTATGTGATGGTTAATTCTAGGTGTCAACTTGATTAAAGAATACCCAGAAACCTGGAAAGCTATCATTTTAGGTCTGTCCATGAGGGTGTTTTCATAAGAGATTCGCATGTGGGCCTGAATAGACTTGGGGGGAAGGTCTGCCCTCAATATGTGTGGGAACCATTCAATCCACTGGGGGCCTGGAGAGAACAAAAATGGAGGAAAAGGTTCATCTCTTTCTTCCTCCACTCTAGCTGTGAAACCCTCTGCTCGCTTGTCCGTGGACATCCAAACTTGAGACTCTTCACCTTTTGGGTTCCAGGACTTACACCAGCAGCACCAGTGACATCCCTGGTTCTAAGGCCTTTGGACTTAGACTAAGCCATGCTACTGGCATCTGGTTTGCAGACAGCCTATCATGGGACTCCTCAGCCTTCACAACCACATGAGACAATTCCCCTAATAAGTCCCCTCTCATATAGTTATATACTTATCCCATTGGTTCTGTCTCTCTGGAGAACCCTGACTAATACAACATAATATTTAACTTGTTTCTTCCTTCATGATTTGTCTTTCCTTTGTTCATGGTTTTTGTTACATGGAGAACTTTCTGAAGAATTTTATTAAATGAAAGTGACTGAAAAGTAATCAATGAAATCATCTAAGATAATATTTACTTCATATTAGGAAACAATAACATTAGCTGAGTCTAGTGTAGGACTATTCAGAAGCCATATCTTTAACTCCTTTAAAGAAATCAAAATGATAGTGTTATCGAGTAGAGTATTAATAAACATTGACTTGCTTTAAATATACATTTTCATTTAATGCTCATAATAACCACTCAATGTAGGCGTGATCACAATTCCACTTCTTTCAGGTAAAGTAATTTAAGCATAGATTAATTAAATTATATATATGGGATATTAATTTGCTTTTCGTTTTTGCCTTTCCTCCTTGATTTGTCTTCTTGCAAACCATGGTCTCAAACTATGAGATTGTGGGAAGGTACAGGATGGGAGAAACAGGTAAAAAAGTATGTTAGGAGTTTGTATCATGTCTAGACTGACCGTATGAAGGTCATGTTAGAGAGACTGATAGAAATTCTTAACTCAGAAATATCTTCCCCCATTTAAATTCAGAATCCTGGAAAGTGAAATCTGAGTTGGAGGAGCCTGTTTCAATACTGAGGTTACAGAGGTAAGCTAGTTTGTCAGTGGCAAGGGTAAATATGGGAGCCTAAATTAGTCTGGTCAGCTACATCAGATATCCAGGAGTTCTTCCATGTGAGTATGAGGAAAGGCAGATGTGCCAAGAGATGCAGAGGACCAAGAGAGAATTTCGTATAAGGATGCTGCAATCTGCAAAGATCTCAGCACGGTTGCCAGCCTTGTCCATGACGATGTCAAAAGGAATAGGCGCTATCTGTGATGTTGTCATTCGAGGATGCGTGCAAGCAATTGTGGTACAGTTACAATAGATCTGGATTCTGCCAAATGAGGCCAAAACCCCATCCCATTCTGCCATTAGATTATGTAAGCTTCTCAGTATACAGAAATACCATCTTAGAGGGGAATTGGTGCTGGAAGGAAAATATGAGACAGGGAAGGACATTTATCTAGAAATAACTGGTCATCCAGAAGAGCTAACTGGTGATTGTAATATTTGTACTGCCCTCTCCCCTTGACCTTTAGTTAAATGAGGGGGAAGCTCATGAGGTAGTTTAGATCAATTATTAAACAAAACAGACAAAATAAAAAATAAATGCCTATAGTTTACCGTAATCCAAAATTTTATAAGGAGAATTTTATCTCCTGACAACAAATTTTATGTGTTCCAAACTATTTCTTATATGCAAATAGAAACATTATTCTCAATGTTCACTAATTGGAGTTAGGCTTCATGATGGCAATTACTTTTTTTCCCCCACTGTTTTACCCCCACCACGTGAAATAGCACCTGGCACATGGTAAGCACTTAATAGATATATGCTACATTTTGGAATGGACTAAACCAGACATTTTAGAAAGGCAACCTCGAACTCTTTTGTGTTAGGGCTTTTCCCCTTGAATATGATGATATTCAACAAGGTATCTAGAGTGTGAGTGGGGAAAATTATTACAATTTGTTTATTCTTGATCAACTCAACTTAAAGCTTGCTTAAGAGTAATACCTTGATGTATAAATTAGGGCGATAACCTAGAGCTGTTTTCTTTATACTTCTCACTGCACACATGACCACACAATTTTTCCTTGATGGCGTTTCTTCATTTTATTAACTTTTTCCAATCTATGCATTTTCAAAGCAACATTTATGCTTCGTATCAATCTTGACAGTCCACTCACTGAGGATAATGTTTGTGAGGTTTATCTGGAATATAGTATATAATACTAGAGTGAGCTATTTTTGAAACATTTATAAAGAATTGGACTATTGAAATTTGGGTGCATTTCTATGATACACTCTATTTAAAAATGAATGTACAAAAGCAATATCTACACCGAATGCAGCTGCCAAAATGATTTGACATTGAAAATGCCGTAGCTGTAAACATGAGATAAAAATGCAAAATAGCCTAATGTTTAATTCATTGTGACTCTAATTTTCTGTAAACAGGAAGGTCAAGTATAGCAGGACCTTTACTTTACTTCATTTCTAGTCAGGTAACACAGTATTGATATCATCTCAGTCCCCACATTTATTTTAGTATGTGGAATCCTTGCCCTAGGTATCTATCACTGAATCACTCAGAAGGCGGGTTTTATGTTCTAATGTGTTTTCTCTGCAGGTTTTTCTCTGTATTGGGAGTAATAGAATTCATAATTGTCATATATGGAAATATTATTTTCTCTTTTATTTCTTCAGTAATTTTTGGATGGCAGATGCTGGTAATGGAGTGATGTATATTACATAAAACTGCTTTTAATTAATTTTTATTTTTTATTTTATTTTATTTATTTATTTTTTTTTTAAAGATGACCGGTAAGGGGATCTTAACCCTTGACTTGGTGTTGTCAGCACCACGCTCAGCCAGTGAGCGAACCGGCCATCCCTATATGGGATCCGAACCCGGGGCCTTGGTGTTATCAACACCGCACTCTCCCGAGTGAGCCACGGGCCGGCTTCTCAATATACATTGTAGTTGATTTTTGTGACCCTTTACCAGTTCCTCTTTCCCCCCCTTCTGTCCCCTCCCCCACTACATCATATCTGTTCCCTTGTCTTAACAAGTTCAAGGAATTGTTGTGATTGTTGTGTCTCCTTCCCCCCCCCACCCACCCTTTGTTTGTTTGTATATTTATTTATTTATTTTTATCTCCCACAAATAAGTGAGAACATGTGGTATTTCTCTTTCTGTGCCTGACTTGTTTCACTTAATATAATTTTCTCTAAGTCCATCCACGTTGTTTCATATGGTAGTATTTCATTCTTTTTTATAGCAGAGTAGAATTCCATTATGTAAAGACTGCGCATTATTCTAAGTAATTGTCTTTAAATACTTAAGCTATATATTGATTATATTGATCTATATCTCTGCAGCTCAACATAGCTACAATTGGCACTGCTATTCTCATCAGGCTTTCTACGCAATTGCTGGTATCATGTAAAGAAATAATGTAAATAGTTTGAGGAGCCTTTTCTGCTATTCTCAAGTCAGTCTATTAAATCTTCCTGACAGGTAAGATGCTTTTCTCAGGATGGCATGCAGAGAGGAGTTTACATTTTGGATTCAGACCGGTCTAGTTCCAAATTCTCCTCCTAATGCTGTTTGACCTTACACTTGTTACTTAATCTTTATAGAACCAGCCTCACTCTCCTGCCTCCACATCAGGATAATAAGACTTCACTCCATAGTGTCTTTTTCATGGTAAAGATAAAGATGGTGACATATGCAAAGCATTTAGTGCAGTGATTCTCTTCATATACCCTCACAAACCATAGATTCTTTATCTCTAGCATCAGTGTCTTTGAATAAAAATTGATGTGAGAATTGGCATGCAAAATTGTCCACAAGTGCACCTGTCTTGTAAAGGAAGCTCCTGAATTCATTTGGGGGCCAGCTAAATTAGATGCGAAGATGCCAGTGTGGAAGGAAGGGTTGGGCTTGTGCAGTACTCCCCAACAACTCTGAATAAACACTAGGTAGTCACCGTGAGTCTACAGTTGTGCTGAGATATGACTCCTCAGGGCACCTCCCAGCTATGAGCAGCCTCCATTGTGAGCAGTATGTATGGTCACTTTCTATTGGTGCTGGAGCCTGAAGAAAAATATACAGTGCAAACCCATCCGGTACTATTTTTTGTTTGTTTTGTTTTACTTGGATTGTGTGTTGTGGTTCATTAAAAAACATCAAAAATAAAATTTAAAGATGTTGTTATTCACAAGATACAAAAGACTGGCAAAAATGTCAATAGTGTGTATACCAGAACATTAAAAAAAATGTCAATTTTCCTTTATCTGAGGTTGCTCTGGGAGCACTGATTGTGATATGAAAGATAGCTAATGCCTCAAACTCAAATTATTCCCTTGGTCAAACCACAAATTAAATACCTACTATCAAAATGATTTGCTCAAAAAAATAGAAAATCTTATTTTATAAAACCAGTTGGAAAATTGGCCTATTTACAGTCAGGCCAAAATTTTCAATTATACAGCATTCCTTAAGCATTTAAAAAATAATTTTCTTAGGACCTTAAACTGTTTTGATTTTTTTCTGTATTTTTTTTCACATTAAAAGTAAATGGTTTCTTTCTATTTTTTTTTTTTTTTTTACATAGACAGACTTTATTCCTTAGAGCAATTTTAGATTTACAGAAAAACTGAGGAGAAAGTACAGAGTTTCCAAATATACACCTTTCCTCCAGCACAGTTTTCCCATTATTAGCGTCTTGCATTAGTGTGGTACGTATGTTACAATTGATGAAATAATACCAATATATTACTATTAAGGTCCACAGTTTATATTAGGGCTCACTCCTTGTACTGTATATTCTATGGGTTTTGACACACATAAAATTACATGTATCTAACATTACAGGTTTATACAGAAAAATGCCAGTGACCTAAAGATCCCCTGTGGTTTATTTATTCATCTCTACCCCACCAAATGCCTGGCAATCAATGATATTTTTACTGTCTTTGTAGTTTTGCCTCTTCCACAATGCTATATAATTGGAATCATACAGTATGTACTTTTTTCACACTGGTTTCTTCTATTAACATTGTACATTAAAGATTTCCCCATGTCTTTTTGTGATTTGATATCTCATTTGAAAAGAGGATTCTTTGGTAAAGATAAAGCAAATTGAAAAACTCTAGCTAGACTGGCAAAGAAAGAGAAAAGTTTTGAGTAACTCAAACCACAAATGAAAGTGGAGACATTGTTACTGACCTGACCAAAAAAAAAATATTTATAAGAGAATACCATGAGAATTTTTTCCTAACAAATTAAATCACATAGATAAAATGGAACAAATCGTTAAAACCGCAAAAATCACCTAAAATTATTCAAGAAACTATGGAAAATCTAAATAGACTTACAACAGGTAAAGAGATTTATTTATTCTAAAAATTTTTATTTATTTATTTTTATTTATTTACTTGTTTGTTTATTTATTTCATTCCATCCCATGTAATTAATTCTTGCTTTACTTGACCTTGATTAGCAGTTTCCCAAGCCCATCAGTTTTTTCATCAGAATTTTAAAATTCAGTCCAGTGGTATGAACTCAAAGTTATTAGGAACCTGTACTTGTCAGTGTTATTTTCATTCCTTTCATAATTTCCTTGAACATGACATTTTAGGATAATAATTACCTGCAAAACACTTTCAGAAAGAGCATGGTTAAAAGATCTTATGAGAGTTATGCAACTGACAAGAAAATTTAGTAATTTCTGTGGCATACAACAATTTAAAATAACGAAAATTATGACTAATATCATTTATACCAAGACACATCAGATTTCTAGGAACTCCTTAAAATTTTGGAACACATCTTAATAACATCCATATAGTTCAAAGAAGCTCAAACATTATTTCTCGTTTTGACAACACATCTCATATAATTTAGCCTATCAGATAATCCCAATTAGTTTTTTAAAATTTTTTATTGTTTTCAGTGCTTAGAAGAAAATTTATACTTGTAAACGTCTATGTTAAAAATAAGAAAAATCTCCAATCACTAATGTAAACTTCTACCTTAAGAAAATAGAAAATGAATAGCACACTAAAACAAAAGCAAATATAAGTAGGAAATAACAAAGACTACAACAGAAATACATGAAATAGAGAATTAAAAAACAGAGAAAATCAACAAAACCAAAAGTTGTTTCTTTAAAATATCAACAAAATGTGCAAAACTTTATCTTGACTGACTGAGAAAAAAAAGAGAGAAGACAGAAATTTCTAAAATCAGAAATAAAGCAGGGGCAGAGTGGAGCAGTTGCTTCTTCTATTAATCGGGAGTGGGCTTCAAGGAGAGAGATGTCCTCTTCTTTTACTGGTCACACTGGTGACTCTCCTTGTGAATGTCTGGCAGGTTGCCTCAATGGCAGCTGTGGCTATTGATATGGCATTGAGCCACTTTTGCAGCAGCCATGGCTGTCGTGGTGGCTGTGGTGGGCCACCCACATGGAAGTGGTGTTTTCAGCACGCTCCTTTCCTACTTCCAGGCAGGGGATGCTCCCCTCAGCTCCTGCCTAGGACCCTGGGCATGCCCTGTTTCTTGCCTACTTCCAGGCAGAGGAGGTTGCTCTTGACTCCTGCCCAGGACCCTGAGCATGCTCTGTTTCTTCAGGTAAAGAGAATTAATTAGTAATCTAAAACCTCCCAACAAAAAAAAGTCCAGGACCAGATGGCTTCACTGGTAAATGCTAACAAATGTTTATAGAAAAGTTAACACCAACCCTTCTTAAACTCTTCCAAAAAAGTACAGGAGGAGGAAACACTTGCAAACTCATTCTATTAGGCCAGCATTATCCTGATACCAAAGCCACATAAAGACATCACAAGAAAGGAAAATTACAGACCAACATCCCTTGTGAATATTAATGTGGAAATACTAAACAAAATACTAAAATCCATGAGCGTATTAATAGAATTATACATCATGATCAAGTGGAATTTACCTCAGGAATGTGAGGGTGTTTAAACATCAAAAAAATGGATCAACGTAATACACCGGATTATGAAAGCAAAGTAGAAAACCCTAATTGATTACCTCAATTGACACATACTGGGCATTTGACAAAACTCAATTCACGGTAAAAAAAAAAAAAAAAAAAAAAAAACTCAGAAAACTGGGAATAGAAAAGAGTTTCATTAACATGATAAAAACCATTTATGAAATCCACAGCTAACGTCATACTGAATAGTGAAAGACTGAAAGCTTTTCCTCTAAGATCCCCCAAAAGAGAAGGATGCCTGCTTTCATTATTGCCATTCCACATAGTACTGCAACTTATAGTCAGAGCGTTTAGACAAGAAAAATAAATAAAAGGCATCCACGTTTGAAAAGAAGTAAAACCATCTACATCCACAGATGTCTTGATTGTATATGTAGAATCTCAAAGAATCCCACAAGGACATACTAGGTCACAATAAGTGATTTCAGCGAAATTGCAGGGTATGAGATCAACACAAAAATCAGTTTTGTTTTATTTACTTGCAACAATGTAAAAAAGAAATTAAGAAAACAATTTTATTTACAATAGCATCTAAAAGAATGAAGTGCCTAGTTGTACACTGAACCAAGGAGGTGGAAGAATTTTACACTGAAAACTAGAAACTTGCTGAAAAAAATTAAAGGCTCAAATAAATAGAAAGACATATTATGTGCATGGGTAGGAAGAGCTAATATTATTAAGATGTCAATACTACCTAAAGTATTCCCTTCAGGCAATGCAATTTACCTAAAGTAGTGCAATCCCTCTTAAAATTTCAACAGCTTTTCCTTTTTTCTTCTCTTTCTTTCTTTCTTTCTTTCTTTCTTTCTTTCTTTCTTTCTTTCTTTCTTTCTTTCTTTCTTTCTTTCTTTCTGTTTGTACAACTGAAATGATGATGTTCAAATTCATACAGAATTGCAAGAGGCTCTTAACAGCTTAAACAATCTTAAAGAAGAACCATATTGGATGACTCATGCCTTTCAATTTCAGAACTTACTACTAAGTTGCAGTAACTAAAATGGCATAGTACTGGCATAAGAATGGACCATTAGAATAGAAATAACAGTCATGAAATAATCTTGTACATTTATGGCCAATTGATTTTTGATAAGGGTGCCAAGTTTATTGAGTGAGAGGAAAAAAACCTCCTAAATAAACGATACAGGGCCAACTGATTTTCCACATGCAAAGCAGTAAACTGGGAAGCCTATCTCAAATCATATTAAAAAATTAAATCAAAAGGATCAATGACCTAAATATAAAATCTAAAATTTTAAAACTCTGAGAAGAAAACATACGTAGATCTTCATGACACTAGACTTGAAAATGAATTCTTAGATATGACTCCAAAAGCATGAGCAATACAAAAAATTTCAATATCAAAATCTTAAAACTTTTGTGCATAAAACATATGAAAATGCAACCTGAGGACTGGGAGGAAATATTTATAAATCATATATCTGAAAAGGGATTAATATCCAGAATATATAAATAAATTTTAAATGTAACAACAAAAAGAAAAAATAAATAAAAATGGACAAACAAATAGACATTTTTTCAATAACATATACAAATGGCCAATAACCACATGAATAGATGCTCAACATTAGGAAAATTCTAATCATAACCAGAATGAGATACAACTGCACAAGTACTGGGATGGCTATAACAAAAAAGATAGAAAATAGTAAATACTGGCCATGATATGGAGATATTGGATCCCTCATACACGGCTGATGAAAATGCAAAATGATGAAGCCACTGTGAAAAACAGTTTGCTATACCTCAAAAAGCTAAACATATAATTACAATATGAACCAGCAAATTCTACTTCTGAGTATATACCCAAAATAATTGAAAACAGAGACTCAGAAAGACACTTATATGTGGTAGTACGATGCCTTTAGCTTTGTTAATTTTTGGCCAAAACTGTGTTGGATGTTTGGGGTCTTTTGTGGTTGCATATGATTTTTTTTTTATTAACCATAATTGATGATATGTATTTTGGGGGTACAAAGTTGACTATCACCACCTGTGTACAACATGTGTAGACCAAATCAATATTATTAGCATATTTATTATTACAAATCATAATTATTCTTTATGTCCATTACTAAATCTCTCCCCAGCCCTTACCTCCCCACCCTCCCACCTCTAGCAACCATAGATTTATTCTCCTCCTTAAAGATCAACGTATTAATATGGCCTTTTATTCCTTCCTTCCTTCCTTCCTTTCTTTCTCTTTTCTTTTCATTTTCATTTTTTTGTTTCTTCTTTTCGTTTCATCTCTTCTCTCTCTTTCTTTTCTTTCCTTCCTTCATTCGTTTGTTCCTTCCTTAGCACTCACTTACATGTCTCACAAGTGAGAACATGTGGTATTTCTCTTTCTGTGCCTGACTTGTTTCACTTAACATAATTTTCTCCAAACTCATCCATGTTGCTGCAAATGGCAGAATTTCTTTCTTTTTTATGGTCGAGTAGCATTCCGTTGTATATATATATATATCACATTTTTCTTATCCAGTTGTCTTTCCATGGATATTTAGGTTGGTTTCATAACTTGGCTATCGTAAATAGAAATGCAGTGCACATGGAAGTATCCGTAAAACATGATGATTTCCATTACTTTGGGTACATACCCACAAGTGGGATTTCTGGATCACATGGTAGTTCTGTCAGTAGTTGTTTCAGAAACCTCCATACTGTTTTTCATAGTGGCTCTACTAATTTACCATCCCACCACCAGTGTAGGAGGGTTCTCCTTTCTCCACATACTCACCAGCATTTGTATTCTCAGTCTTTTTAATACTGATCAGTCTAACTGGGGTGAGACAATATCTCAGTGTGGTTTTGACCTGCATATTCCTGATGATTAGTGATGTGGAGCATTTTTTTAATGTACCTGTTGGCCGTTTGTACTTTGAAAAATGTCTCCTCAGCTCCTTTTCCATTTTTTTATTGGATTGTTTTTTTTTTTTTTTTTTACTGTGTTGTTGTTTGAATTACTTATATATTCTGGATATTAATCCTTTGTCAGATGTATAGTTTGTGAATATTTACTCCCATGCAGTAGGTTGTCTTTCTGCTCTGTTGATTGTTCCTTTGCTGTGAAGAAGGTTTTTAGTTTGATATAATCCCATTTATTTTTTTCTTTTGTTGTTTGTGCTTTTGGGGTCTTATTCATAAAGTGTTTGCCCAGTCCTACTTCATGAAGTGTTTCCCCTGTGTTTTCTTTTAGTAACTTTATTGTTTTGGGTGTTATACAGAAATCTTTAATCCATTTTGTGTTGATTTTGGTATATAGTGAGAGGTACAGGTCTAGTTTCATGCTTTTGCCTATGGATGTTCAATTTCCCCAGAACCGTATATTGAAGAGACAGGCTTTTTTTCCCCAATGTATGTTCTGGGTGTCAAGATCAGTTGGCTGTAAGTATGTGGGTTGATTTCCGGGTTTTCAATTCTATTCCATTGCTCTGAGTGTCTGTTTTTATGTTGGTATAATGCTGTTTTGATTAAAATAGCTTTGCAGTATAATATGAAGTCAGGTAGTATTATGTCTCCAGCTTTATTTATTTCTTTATTTTTGCTCAGGCTTGCTTTGGTTGCTTGGGGACTTTCCTTGTTGCTTATGAATGTTACGATAGTTTTTTCTGTTTCTGTGAAGAATGTCATTGGCATTTTGATGGGGATTGCATTGATACTATAGATAGCTTTGAGTAGAATGGACATTTTCACAATGTTGATTCTTTCAATCCAAGAGCATGGAAGGTCTTTCCACCTTCTTGTGTCCTCTGTAATTTCTTTCACTACTGTTTTTTAGTTCTCATTGTGGAGATCTTTCACCTCTATGGCTAAATTTGTTCCTAGGTTTTTGTTTGTTTGTTTGTTTGTTTGCTTGTTTTGGTTACTATTATAAATGGGCTTGCTTTCTTGATTTCTTTTTCGGCTAATTTGTTATTGGAATATAAAAATGTTACTGATTTGGGGGTGTTAGTTTTGTATCCTACAATGTTACTGGAATTGTTTATGAGCACTGATTTTTTTTTGGTAGACTGTTTTGATTTGTCTACATATAGGATCATGTCATCTGCAAACAGGGCCATTTTGATTTCATTCTTACCTTTCTTTAAAATTTTTATTTTATTTTGTCAATATACAATGTGGTTGATTATTGAGGCCCATTACCAAAACTTCCCTTCCTCCTCCCTTTCCGCCCTCCCTCCCAACAACCTTCTTTCTGTTCACATGTTGTGTCAACTTCAAGGAATTGTAATTGTTGCTTCTTCCCTCCCCTGTCCCCAGATTATTTGTGTATTTATTTATTTATTTTTAGCTTACACAAATAAATGAGAACATGTGATATTTCTCCTTCTGAGACTGACTTGTTTCACTTAATATAATTCTCTCTAGGTTCATCCATCTTGTTGCAAATGGCAGTATTTCATTCTTTTTTATAGCTGAGTAGTATTCCATTGTGTAGATATACCACATTTTCCGTATCCACTCATCTGATGATGGACATTTGGGCTGGTTCCAACTCTTAGCTATTGGAAATAGAGCTGCAATGAACATTGGAGAACAGGTATTCCTTCGACTTGATGATTCCCATTCCTCTGGGTATATTCCCAGCAGTGGGATAGCTGGGTCATATGGGAGATCTATATGCAATTGTTTGAGGAACCTCCATACCATTTTCCATAGAGGCTGCACCATTTTGCAGTCCCACCAACAATGTATGAGAGTTCCTTTTTCCCCACAACCTTGCCAGCATTTATCATTCACAGTCTTTTGGATATTAGCCATCCTAACTGGGGTGAGATGGTATCTCAGTCTGTTTTGATTTGCATTTCCCGAATGCTGAGTAATGTTGAGCATTTTTTCATGTGTCTGTTGGCTGTTTCTATATCTTCCTTAGAGAAATGCCTACTTAGCTCTTTTGCCCAATTTTTAATTGGGTTGCTTTTTTTTTGTTGCAAAGTTGTTTGAGTTCCTTGTATATTCTGTATATTAATCCTTTGTCAGATGTATATTTTTCAAATATTTTCTCCCACTCTGCTGGTTGTCTTTTAACTCTGCTAATTGTTTCTTTTGATGTGCATAAGCTTTTCAGTTGGATATAATCCCATTTGTTTATTTATCCTTTGGTTGCCCGTGCTTTTGGGGTTGTGTTCATGAAGTCTGTGCCCAGTCCTGCTTCCTGAAGTTTTTCTCCGATGATTTCTTTAAGAAGTTTTATTGCTTTGGGTTGTATATTTAATTCATTAATACATTTTCAATTTATTTTAGTATATGGTGAGAGGTATGGGTCTAGTTTCATTATCTGCATACGGATATGCAGTTATCCCAGCACCATTTGCTGAAGAGACAGTCTCTACCCCAGTGTATAGCCTTGGTGCCTTTGTCAAAGATCAGATGGCTGTAGGTATGTGGGTTGATTTCTGGTTTCTCTATTCTATTCCATTGATCAGTCTGTCTGTTTTTATTCCATTAACATGCTGTTTTGGTTATTATAGCTTTGTAGTATAGTTTAATGTCAGGTAGTGTTATGCGTCCAGCTTTATTTTTTTGGCTCAGAATTGCTTTGACTACGTGTGGTCTTTTGTTATTCCATAGAAATATCTGGATAGTTTTTTCCATTTGAAAAGGATGAGTCAACACCATTTGACGATCCACTGGAGAGAGCTCATTTATTAGGCAGCACGCACACATATTTACAGGGCTTTAAGGGAAAGCTGATTTGTTTAAAATACAATCCCTTTTTAGCATACCGCATGGGGCTTGGGGGGGAGCTGATTGGCGTGAGATTCACGCCGGTGGGAAGGAGAATGCGGAAGAGAAGGGCAATAAGTGCCATGATGGGGTGCGGCTGTGAAGGCCTTATGTGATCAGGGTGTGATCCCTTGGGGCTTTGGGGTTCATACATTCCTCCCTTTTTTCTTGTTTTAGGAAAGGGGACTTTGAAGTCATCGAGCTACTTCCTGCTGAACTGGGGCATTGTCGGGGGGGGCAAAGGGAGGAAGGTACACAAATACCCATTATGAAACCCCAAAGGTGGGTGGAGAAACAATTTCAAAAGGGGAGAAGTCCATAAATGTTCATTGAAGCCACAAGTCGAACATGCACTGGTTCCATTGTTTGTAGTTGGAGACTGGAGGGAGCAACCAGGCGTCGGTGGCGAGGGCGTGTAGGAATGTGTTTCCTCTGTAAGGTGGTACCTCTTCAGCATCGGCTGAGGCGCTCACGAGATGAGGCGAGGGGTTCATCGGTATCTAGGAGCTGGTAGTTTCTAAGTAAAAGCTGGTTAAAGGCCTGATTAGAAATTTCTCTCACTTGGGCTTGAAGAATGATGCAGGGCAAGAAAAGGCAGGTTATGAGGAATAACAGCATTCTTCTGCAAGGAAGATGCAAGTACCTCCTTTTTCTGCAGTGTGGCCTAGTGCTCTACGGTTTTGGAGGGTGAGCCCCTTCAAGTTTAGTACTGATGTCTTTGACCGCCCATAAAATGTGTCCTAAGGCTCCTCCCAACAGGCTGGCTCTGACAGCTGATGTTGTTAGGGAAATACCAACCATGATTGGGAGGAAGGCGGCCCCTTTTTGTTTTGAGGGTGGATGAAGAAGATAGAACAGTTCTGAATTGGAGTACAGAGTGAGTTGAGGGACGATGGTGACAAGAAGGCGTGGGACAGTAAGATTAGACTGGATGGAGGTAGAGAGGGTTCCATTGCACCAGAAGAAAGAGCCTGGCGGGGCGAATGTGTGGTTATAAATGGTTGAGGAAGGGAAGTGTTTAAAGGGACGACCGCCAGGAGCGGTCACATGAGAGAAAACAATTTCCGGGAGAGAGAGAAAGATTAGTGTTTCAGAAATGATCTGTTGCCAGGTGTAAATGGGTGACCCTGGGGAGCTAGCAGAGGGGCCTGAAAGCTTCCTGGGTGAAATGAAAAGAACAGGAGAAGGCCAAGGAGAAGGTTCATGTCTCCGGAATTGGGGGTAAGGCTGAGGTCTGGGATAGGCGGAGTTTGAAAGGGTCGGTAGGATGAGGGATACACTTAAAAGAATGGAGTGTTAAGTTCTTTTGCAGCTTGTTATTGGAGTTCTCAGTGGCCGAGGGCAGATCCTGAGTGTAAGGCTTCAGCCTGGAAATATGAATCCATGGAGTAACATGATTACCTGGCAGGGCAAGTTTAGCAGCAGTTGGAGTACAAAGTATGACAGGACATGGGCCTTCCCACTTAGGGGTTAGGGGGGTTTTGGGTTCTGGGGAAGTGTAGAATACTAATTGGCCTGGGTTGAGTGAAAGGTTATTTTTGGAAAGTGATGGATCTCGAAGTAGCCAGTCCTGGTACTTCCATAATTCGGTGCGAAGGTGGGAGAGCAAGGGTAAGGCCATGGTGGGTGGTATGGGTCCTTCAGTTGCTGTGATCCCTGGGGGTAGGAGGGGCCTACCATACATGACTTCAAAAGGGGAAAGATTGGAGGGCCTTTTTGGGAGAGCTCTGGTCTTGAGTAGAGTGAGAGGTAGAAGATGGACCCAATCAAGGTGTAATTCCCGAGACAATTTAGTTAGTATGTCCTTTAAGGTTCTGTTGGTTCTCTCTACCTTTCCAGATGCCTGAGGTCGGTAAGGGCAATGTAAGGGCCAGGGGAGAGAGAGTGACTGGGAGAGTTTTTGTATTATCTGGGCGGTGAATTCAGGTCCATTGTCAGATTGAATGGAAGTGGGCATCCCAAATCATGGATGATTTGGGAAAGGAGAGTCTGGGCTACGGTGGAGGCCTTTTTATTGGATGTTTGGAATGCCTCTACCCATCCTGAAAAGGTATCAACAAACACCAAGAGGTATTTGAGGCGCCGGATAGAAGGCATGTGCGTAAAATCGACTTACCAGTCGGCCGCGGGTGTTAGACCTCTGGCCTGGTGGGAGGGGTATGGCCCAGGTTTGAGAGGGGTGTTAGGATTGGTACGCTGGCAGATTGTGCATGAGGAGGAAATTTTTGCAAGAGGGCTTTGTCAGATGGGGTGATTGAGAAGAAGGCCTGTAAAAACTGGGATAAAGCTTGGGGGCTAGAGTGAAACAGGTCATGGAGCAAGCGAAAGAGAGGGGACTTATCATCATTAGGCGGTTGAGGCTGAGAGGGTGTCTGTGAACCTTGGGAGCTGTATGGAAGAATGGGAAGTTGGTTTTGTGTCTGTGGGTGCATTGCCGCAGTGTGTGCGGCGAGGTCAGCCTTACAATTCCCACGAGTGATTGGGGAATCGTCCCTCTGGTGGGCTCTGCAATGAATGACTCCTAATTCACAAGGTAAATGGGATGCCTCAATTAATGTGGAGATTAAAGCTGAGTTGGTGATTGTGTTACCCTTGGTGTTAAGCAGACCGTGTTCTTTCATATGGCGGCATGAGAGAGAAGTATATGAAAGACATATTTGGAATCAGTGTATAAGCTAAGAGTTCTTCCTTCAGCTAGAACGCAGGCTCGCGTGGCGGCGATAAGTTCGGCCTGCTGGTTGGTAGTACCCTTGGGTAAAGGTTGGGCCTCTATAACCGAATCAAGGGAGACTATGGCATACCCTGCGTAATGAGTGTTTCCTTCCTTGAATGAGGACCCATCCATGAACCATGTGAGATCAGCGTGAGATAGGGGTCCCTCAGTGATGGAAGAGCGGTAAGGTATAAAATTTTGAAGGCTTTCTACGCAGCTGTGCAAAGGGGTGTTGGGAGAATCTGGTATAGGCAGTAGGGTGGCCGGATTTGGGGGTGGGCAGGTAGTGAAGGATAGGGCAGGATTTTCCAGAAAACCAAGGTAGATGACAGACGGTAAGGAGATTTGGGCTTTGGCAGGGGACACTCGATATCCCCTACCCGCTAGGAAGTTAAGCAAATGGGCAGTGTCAGCTTGGGATTGTTCCCATGAAGGACTGCATAGAAGGAGATCGTCCACATATTGTAATAAGGTGGACTCTGGATGGTTTAAGTGAAAAGATTTGAGGTCCTGTGCTAGGGTCTGCCCGAAAATATGAGGGCTATCCCGAAATCCCTGTGGCAAGACCGTTCAAGTGAGTTTTTCGGAGTGATGGGAGTGGGGGTCAGTCCATGTGAAGGCCTGAATGATGGGGATTAACGCGAGGAGGGCTGTTGTGGTTAATGAATACTGAGCCTGACAAATATATTTGGAAGGGTCTTTCAGTTTTATGCGTACAGGGGAATACTGGGCCAGAGCAGGGCTGGCAGTGTCCCAAACTGTGGGGTTAACAGGGTGCATTAAGATGGGTAAGGACTTCTTTGGAGGGGTGGGATTAGTAGAATCTTGGGCTTGAACTAGCACTAGGAGGAAGGAAATGGGGGAAGAGGAAGAGGACAGGGGCAAAGTAATGGAGACTTGAAGCCGTGATAGAATGTCCTGACCCAACAAGGGACGGGGCATTGTGGCATGACTAGAAAGGAATGGGAGAAAACGGATTGAGTGCCTTGAAGGCAGCAGGTTAAAAGAGGGGTTTTTGGAGGAAAGATTTGTTTACCTCCTACCCCGACTATAGGAGAGCTGCTGGAGGTGGTGGGGCCTTTATATTCCCTTAAGACTGAAAAGGTGGCTCCAGTGTCCAGGAGGAAAGATATTGGGTGGCCGTCCACAACCATGGATACCCTGGGCTCCTGCTTTGTTATAGAGATGGTCGGGAAGGGCCCAAGGCTCCTTCAGTCCTCCTCAGCGAGGCCCACCATAGGTGGTGTCCACGTTTCGGGGGACTGTGGGGCAGTTGGTCCCTCAGTCCTTCGGGCGAGGGGGCAATCAAAACCCCAATGTCCCTTCTTTTTGCATTTTGGACAAGGAGTGGTGGGTGGCCTGGGGGTGGGGCAAGCCTTTGCCCAATGCCCTTCCTTTCCACATTTAAAGCAGGCTCCAGGTGGAGGCTTAGAGGTGGAGGCTATGGGAAGGCGCCCAAGGGTTTTGATAAGCTGGGCCAACATCTGGAAGTTGGTGTGGTCGGCCTTTTGTTTTCGACGTTCCTTTTCCTCCTCCCGATTTTGAAAAACCTTGAAGGCCACTGACAGGATTTCGGTCTGAGGGGTTGCAGGACCCTGCTCTAATTTTTTAAGTTTAGTTTTAATGTCGGGGTAGGATTGGGCCAGGAAATAGGTCATAAGGACATGCCGGCCCTCTTCTGAGTTGGGGGTCTAAGTTAGTGTATTGTTGAAAGGCCTGAGTTAATCTATTGAGGAACTCGGAGGGAGTTTCCTCCTTTTTTTGGACAATTTCTTGAATTTTTTGGAAATTGACGACCTTGCGAGCCGATTTTTTGAGGCCAATTATTAAGCAAGAGGCAAAATGGTCTTGACCTGGATTCCCTGGGCTGTGTTATAATCCTAATTAGGTTCCTGTTCTGGGACTGCCTGGCGGGTGATTCGGATTGTTACAATGGGTGTCAGTGGCATAGGTTTGGGCTATATCTCAGACCGTGCAGCGTTCCTCGGGGAGGAGGGTATTGGCTAGGAGCATGAAGATGTCATGATGTGTGAGACTGTAGGTCTGCAGGATCCATTGGAATTCTTTAATGTAGGTAGTAGGGTTGGTAGAGAAAGAGCCTAGTCTTTTTTCTAATTCTGTAAGGTCAGCTAGGGAAAAGGGAACATGGACCCTAACTACTCCTTCAGCCCCAGCTACCTCACGTAGTGGGGCAATTGTTAAAGGGGCAGGGGGGAGGTCCTCGGGAACGGGTGAAAGGGGGGCTTATTGGGTCAGGAGTAGGGGAGGGTAAAGACGGAGGAGTGAATGGCACAGGCGGTGCAGAAGGTGACACGGATGATGGGGGAAGAGGAGCGGGCGCCGGAGGCACTGTGGGAGGAGGAGGTTGGTAGGGTGGGGGTTCATCAGCAGGGTTGAAGGTGGAAGAATCGAGGGATGACTGTGAAGATGGTTTACAGGCTAAAAGGACTTGAGAGGGAGCACAGGAGGAGCAGAGGGTGGGGTTCTGAGCCAAGAGGTGAAAAGCCTCGATGTAGGGGATCTCCTTCCATTTTTTTAGGTGCTGGCAGTAGTTAAAGAGGCCTCGTAGAATGTTAGGATTTAGTGTGCCCTCAGGGGGCCATGTGTTTTGATGATCTAAAGGATATTAAAGCCAATCTTGTGTGCAGAATTTGGTAAGGAGTTTGGGCTTAATATCCAGCCTGAGGGAAAGGTTGGTGAGGTTTTTCAGAAGGCATTGAAGTGGAGAGTCCCCTAAGGAGAAGGAGGAAGCACCCATTCTGGTCTCTTAATGGGAATTTAGACAGAAATCGGACAGAGATTAGTGATAAGACAGATCCTTCGGCTGGTTGGGAAAGGCGAGATCCTAGAGGGCGTCCCCAGTAGGTCACACCAGTCCCAGCAGGTTCAGGTATGAACCAGGAGGAGAGAAGGGAGGTGTGGGTCATCACTCAAACCTTCACTTCTCTAGGGCAAAAGCCCAGTGCCTGAAGGAACCTAGCGCTAGGAATTTCTGGTCGGGTCCCGGACCCGGGAAGTGGAGAGAAGAGAGTGGTGGACAGGAGGGTGAAAGAGAGAAGGAGAGAACAGAATGGGGCTTTTAACCTCCAAAAATGAAAGTAAAAGTTTACTGGGGCTTTGGAACCTGTTATAGTTTGGGAATTTATGGTGGTCATGAAGACTGTGGTGGGGTGGGGTATTGGGTGTTAGGGGCTACCAGACAATCAAGTCTAGATTCCCTGTGGTAGCCTGAAAAAAGGGCTGGTGCCCTTTAGGAAAGGGGGCTTACCTAATGATGGTGGTGAGCGGAAGGAGCCAGTGCTGAAAAGAATGGATGAGGTTGGACCGTCAGTGGTGAGTGGTGGAAGGGAGGCCAGTCCTGGCAGGATGGAGTTCCCAAGGGGCGACTTGAAAAGTGTTGCCACTGCAATTCGAAAAGTGTTGCCGCTTGAGGGAGCCCCGAGGGGTGACTCGGAAAGTGTTGCCGCTGTGATCTGAAAAGTGTTGCCACTTGAGGGAGCCCCGAGGGGCGACCCGGAAAGTGTTGCTGCTGTGATGGGAAAAGTGTCGCTGCTCGAGGGGAACTCCGTCCCGTGTTTCGGCACCAATGAAAAGGACGAGTTGACACCAGTTGACGATCCACTGGAGAGAGCTCGTTTATTAGGCAGCACGCACACATATTTATAGGGCTTTAAGGGAAAGCTGATTGGTTTAAAATACAATCCCTATTTAGCATACCGCATGGGGCTTGAGGGGGAGCTGATTGGCATGCGATTCGCGCCGGCAGGAAGGAGATTGCGGAAGAGAAGGGCAATCAGCACCATGATGGGGTGCGGCCGTGAAGGGCTTATGTGATCAGGGTGTGATCCCTTGGGGCATTTGGATTCTTACACCATTCATGAGAAAAATGTCATTGGAACTTTGATGGGGATTGCATTGAATTTGTATATCACTTTGGGTAGTATGGACATTTTCACAACATTGATTCTTCCAATCCAAGAGCATGGAATATCTTTCCATCTTCTTGTGTCCTCTTTAATTTCTCTCAGCAGTGGTTTGTAGTTCTCTACATAGAGATTTTTCACATCCGTGGTTAACTCTCTTCCCAAGTATTTTATTTTTTTGGTGGCTATTGTAAACAGGCTAGCTTTCTTGATTTCTCTTTCTGCATGTTCACTATTGTAGAATAGAATTGCTACTTATTTTTGTGTGTTGATTTTGTATTCTGCTACTCTGCTGAAATCATTTGTCAACTCCGAGAGGTTTTTTTTGTGGAGGCTTTAGGCTGTTCGATATATAGGATCATGTCATCTGCAAACAGGGGCAGTTTAACTTCATCTTTTCCAATCTGGATGCCCTTTATTTCCTTCTCTTCTGTGATTGCTCTAGCTGGTACTTACAACACTATGTTGAATAGGAGTGGTGAGAGTGGGCATCTTTGTCTAGTCCCTGTTTTCAAAGGAAAAGCTTTTCCCCATTCAGGATGATATTGGCAGTGGGTTTATCACATATAGCTTTAATTATGTGGAGATACTTTCCATCTATACCTAACTTATAGAGAGTCTTTATCAAGAAGGAGAGTTGAATTTTACCAAATGCTTTTTCCACATCTATAGGGATGATCATATGGTCCTTGTGTTCGATTTTATTTATATGGTGTATCACATTTATTGATTTGCATATGTTGAACCAACCTTGCATCACTAGGATGAATCCCACTTGATCATGGTGTATAATTTTGCATGTAGGTTGCTGTATTCTGTTAGCTAGTATTTTATGCAGGATTTTTGCATCTATATTCATCTAGGATATTGGCCTGTAGTTTTGTTTTTTAGTTGTATCTTTACCTGGTTTGGGTATCAGGGTGATGTTTGCTTCATGGAATGAGTTTGGGAGAATTGCCTCTGGTTCAATCTTTTGGAATAGTTTGTAGAGAATTGGTGTCAATTCTTCTTTGAAGGTTTGGTAGAATCTGCTGTAAATCCATCTGATCCTGGGCTTTTCTTTGTTGGGAAACTTCTGATAACAGCTTCGATCACTTTTGTTGTTATTGGTCTGTTCAGATTTTCTACATCTTCTTGGGTCAGTTTAGTTAGTTTGTGTGTCAAGAAATTTATCCATTTCCTCCAGATTTTCAAATTTGTTGGTGTACAGTTGTTTATAGCAGTCTCGAATGATTCCTTATGTTTCAGACATATCAGTTTCAGACATAACATCACCTTTTTCATTTCTAATTTTTGTTATTGGGGTCTTTTCTCTTCTTTTTTTAGTTAGCCATGCTAATGGTTTGTCCGTTTTATTTATCTTTTCTAAAACCAACTTTTTGAGTCATTGATCGTTTGTGTCATTTTTGGGGTTTCAATTTCATTAATTCAGCTCTGATCTTAATAATTTTCTGTCTACTAAATTTCGGTTTGGATTGTTCTTGTTTTTCTAGTTCTTTAAGGTGAAGTATTAGGTTGTTCACTTGCCATCTTTCCATTCTTCTGAAGTAAGCATTTAATGTGATAAATATCCCCTTGAATACTGCTTTTGCAGTATCCCACAGGTTTTGGTATGATGTATCATTGTTTTCATTAGTTTTAATAAATTTTTTGATTTCCTGTTTGATTTCTTCTTGGACCCATATGTCGTTAAGTAGAAGGCTGTTTAATTCCCACTTGTTAGTATAGTTTCCTGAATTTCATTTGTTATTGATTTCTAATTTTAATCCAATGTGGTCTGAAAAAATACATGGGATAATCCCAACTTTTTTGAATTTGTTGAGACTTGATTTGTGTCCTAACATGTGATCTATCCTGGAGAATGATCCATGTGCTGATGAGAAGAATGAATATTCTGAGGTTGTTGGATGGAATGTTCTGTAGATATCTGTCAAGTCCAATTGCTCTAGAGTGTTGTTTAGATCTTGTGTTTCTCTGCTGATTCTTTGCCTAGATGATCTGTCCAATATTGATAGTGGGGTATTCAGGTCCCCTGCTATTATGGTATTAGTGTCTATTTCCTTCTTTAGGTCTAATAGAGTTTGCTTTATAAATCTGGCTGCGCTGATATTGGGTGCATATATATTTATGATTGTTATGTCTTCTTGATGAAGCAATCCTTTTATCATTATGTAGTGGCCCTCATTATCTCTTTTCAGGCTTTTTAGTTTAAAGTCTATTTTATCAGATATAAGAATAGCTACTCCAGCTCATTTATCATTTCTGTTTGCACAGTAAATCTTTTTCCATCCTTTCACTCTTAGCCTATGTGAGTCTTTATAGGTGAGGTGGGTCTCTTGTAGGCAGCCTATAGTTGGGTCCTCATTTTTAATCCAGCCAGCCAGTCTGTGTCTTTTGATTGGGGAATTTAATCCTTTTACATTAAGAGTTGTTGTTGAAAAATGTTGATTTACTTCTAGCATTTTATTGATTTTTCTTTGGATGTCTTAAGTGTCTTTTGTTCTTTTCTTCCTGATTTACTGTTTGTCTTCTGTATTTATTGGTTCCTTGGGTTGTAGATAAACTTTTTTTTCCCTCTTCATTGTTGGCATTTTAATTTTACTAATGGGTTTTGATATTTCTTGAGTTTTTATGGCAGTGGTAGTTATTTTTCAGTTACCAAACCCAGTCCTCACTTGAGAATTTCTTGTAAGGGTGGTTGTGTGGCAGTGAACTCCGCCAGTTTTTGTTTGTCTGAGAAATATACTATTTGCCCTTCATTTTGGAAGGATAGTCTTTCAGGGTAGAGTATTCTTCGCTGGCAATCTCTGTCTTTTATTATTTTGAATATATCATCCCATTCCTTTCTGGCCTTTAGAGTTTGTGATGATAAGTCTGATGTTAGTCTGTTTAGGTGATTTGATGCTTCTCTCTTGCAGCTTTAAAGATTCTCTCTTTGTCTTTGAGTTTTGCCAATTTTACTATAACATGTCTTGGAGAAGACCTTTTTGGGTTGAATACGTTTGGGGATCTTTGAGCTTCCTGAATCTGAAGACCTGTGTCTTTTCCTATACCTGGGAAGTTTTCTGTCACTATTTTGTTGAATATGTTTTCAATGCAATCTCCTTTTTCCTCCCCTTCTGGAATACCCATGACTCAGATATTTCAGTGCTTAAGGTTATCTGATATCTCTCTTAGATTTTCTTCAATGCTTTTAATTCATTTTTCTTTTTTTGTCTGCTTGTGTTATTTCAAACAGCCCATCTTCAAGATCAGAAGTTCTCTCTTCTGCTTCTGCAAGCCTGCTATTTAAACTCTCTGTTGTGTTTTTTATTGAGTTCTTCAGCTTGGCAAACTCTACTACATTGTTTTTCAGGGCATTGATTTCTTTTTACATCTCTTCTTTTATGTCCTGTATTCTTTTCCTCATTTCATCATGTTGTCCAGTTGAGTTTTCTTGTATCTCATTTAGTTTCCTTATAATTATCTCTCGAAATTCCTTGTCAGACATTTCAAGGCCTTCTTGTTCTATATGATCTAGAGCTTGAGAGTTATTACCCTTTTTTGGTGTACTTTCTTGATTTTTCATATTTCTGGAATCTTTCCTTTGATTTTTAGTCATTGTGGCAGGGGATTGCACAGTCCACTGCTTCAACACTATTGTCTGGCTAGTATGCTTCTTGGGCTGCCAATTTCACATGGCTGCCTCAGTGTCTGCTCAGTTGCCCACTGGTGCCTTAGGTGTGTGGTCACCTCAGGTCTTGGGCCTGGGAGGCACCTCTCTGGTCATCATGCACTCAGCCAGGCTGGGGATGGAGTTGGGTGGCAGTGGCAAAGCCTACCTGCTGGGTCACATGGCACCACAGGGCATGTGGTCTCCACAGATCTTGGGCCTCTTGGGCTGGGCACCACTCTGATCAGCATGCACTGGTCTGGGCTGAGGATGGAGATGGGCAGTGGTGGCAAGGCCTACCTGCTGAGTCACCCATTGGCACCACAGGGTGCAAGGTCTCCATGGATCTTGGGCCTCTCTGGCTGGGTGCCTCTCTGATCAGTGCACACTCGGCTGGGCTGGGATGGAGTTGGGCAGCAGTGGTGAGGCCTACCTGCTGGGTCGCATGCTGGCACCACAGTGCATATGGTCTCCTCAGATGATTTCATCCTTTCCTACCTGGATTCCCTTTATTTCTTTCTTTTCCCTGATTGCTTTTGCTAGTACTTCCAATATTATGTTAAAGAGGAATGGTGAGAGTGTGCATTCTTGTCTTGTTCTGATTTTTAAGAAAAACCTGGAAGATTTTCAGCATGATATTCTTAGTGGGTTTGTCACATATTGCTTTTATTGTGTTGAGACACTTTCCTTCTATACCTAATTTGTTGAGGGCCTTTATCATGAAGGAATGTTGAATTTTGTCAAATGCTTTTTCTGCATCTATTGAGAAAATCATATGATTTTGTCCTTTATTTTGTTGATGTGATGTATCACATTTATTTTCTTGTGTATGTTGAACTATCCTTGCATCCCTGGATGAATCCCACTTGAACATGGTATAAAAAAATTTTTTTTATGTGTTCCTATATTCTGATTGCTAATATTTCACTGAGGATTTTTGCACCTACATTCATCGAGGATATGGTCCTGTAGTTTTCTTTATTTGTTGTATCTTTGTCTGGTTTTGGTATAATGGTTATGCTGACCTCCTAGAATGAATTTGGGAGAGTGGTACCTGTTTCAATTTTTTGGAATAGTTTGAAGTGAATTGGTATCAGTTCCTCTTTAAAGATTTGGTAGAATTCAGTGGTAAAACTGTCTGCTCCTGGGCTTTTTCCTTGTTGGGAGACTGCTGATTACTGTTTCAATCTCATTGCTTGTTATTGGTCTCTTTCGGTTTTCTATTTCTTCTTGGTCTATCTTGGTAGTTTGTATGTTTCCAGAAATTTATCCAATTCCTCCAGGTTTTCATATTTGTTGGCATATAGTTGTTTATTATAGTCCTTAATGCTCTAATGATTCTTTATATTTCTCTGGTATCTGTGGAAATGTCTCTTTTTTCATTTCTGAATTTTGTTATTTGGGTCTTCTCTCTTCCTTTTATTTCTTTTAATTTTCCTTCCTTCCTTCCTTCCTTCCTTCCTTCCTTCCTTCCTTCCTTCCTTCCTTCCTTCCTTCCTTCCTTCCTTCCTTCCTTCCTTTTCCCTCCCTCCCTCCCTCACTCCCTCCCTCCCTCCTCTATCCCTCCCTCTCTCTCTCTCTCAAAAAAAACCCCCTACTTTTTGTTTCATTGATTTTTAGTATCATTTTTTGGTTCTCTATTTCATTTAGTTCTGCTTTGGTCTTACTTATTTTTTTCCATCTATTACTTTTAAGATTGGATTGTTCTTGTTTTTCTAGTTCTTTGAGGTATAGTGTTAGGTTGTTTGAGATATTTCTGTCTTTTTGATGTAAGCATTTATTGCGATAAGCTTCCCCCTTAGTATTTCTTATGTACTATCCCACAATTTTTGGTATGATGTGTCTTTATTTTTGTTAGTTTCAAGAAATTATTTTGATTCCCTATTTAATTTCTTCCTGGAACCTAGGCCTCTGGGCTTCTGATGGATGGATTGGCCCCAGAGGCTTCTACAGTGCCTTCGGGGCCTTTTCTCCCTTCTCTTGATAATCCCTTTCTTTTGTACTAATCTTCTCAGCACCGTTGTATTTTTCTCCTGAAAATACTCTCTGCCTCTCTACCACATAGCCAGGCTGCAAATTTTCTAAATCTTTACACCTTTCTTCCCTTTTAAATTCTGGCTTTATGTCATGCCTTTGCCACCATAACTCAGCATAGGCTATCACAAGTAGCCATGCACCTTCCTGAATGTTTTGCTACTTAGTAATTTCTTCTACCAAATACTCTGTCTCAAAACTTTTAATTTCTAACTTTTACAAGGTCCTAGGGCATGGACATAGTTTAGCCAAGTTCCTTGCTAGTTCATATCAAGATTGATATTTGCTCCAGTTTCCAGTAAGTCCCTTCTCATTTACATCTGAGATATTCTCAGAATGGCCTTTCCTGTTCATATTTCTATCAGGGTTCTCCTTACTACCATTTAACTAGCCTCTAAAATATTTCAAACTTTCACTGGTTTTCTTGTCTTCTAAACTTTCACCAGCATCTAGGCTTTTGCTAGCTTGTTCCTCCAATTTTTAACAGCCTCTCCTTAGTACCCAGTTCCAAAATTGCTTCCACATTTTCATGTATTTGTTATTAGCATCACCCCATTTCTCTGGTACCAATTTTATGTATTATTCTATTTCTGTTGTTCATAACATAATACCTGGAATTGAGTAATTTGTAAGAAAACAAAATTTATTGCTTACAGTTTCACAGTCTGGAAAGTCCAAAGTCTAAGGAACACATTTCATGAAGGCCTTGGTGGTGGCAACAGTGACCCAGGGGTCTCATGTGGTGGAAAATAGTAGAGAAGAGCAAGAGACAGCTCCTTCTACATTCTCCTTTTAAGGCCCTCTGAACCATGCCCACCCACTATTCTAAGAATGGATCAATCTATTCACTAAGGTGCAGTCCTCACAATCCAATAACCTCTTCAAGACCCCGCATTTTCACTGCCACAATACGATTTCCCACCCTCTTAACACTGTCACAGTGGGAGTCAAGTTTTGGGGTGGCATTCAATCCATGGCAGGGCTAATACTCAAAATATACAAGGAACTCAAGCTACTCAATAACAAGAAAACAAACAACCCTATTAAAAATGGGCAAATGACTTGAATAGACATTTCTCAAAAGAAGACATACAAATGCCAACACATACATGAAAAAAAATGCTGTTTGTCCCTAATCATGAGAAAAATACAAATTAAAACCATGATAAGACTTTATTTCACACTTGTTAGATTGATATTATCAAAAAGGTGAAACGTAAGTGTAGGTAATGTGGAGAAAAGAGAAATCTTATACACTGTTAATTTAAATTAGTATACCTATTCTGGAAAAAAAAAATGAAGATTTCTCAAAAAATTAAAAATAGTATTATCATGTGATCCAGCAATCACACATCACACTTCTGGCTATATATACAAAGGAATTGAAATCAGTATGTTTTATAAGAGATGGCTTCACTCTCATGTTTATTATAGCATTATTCACAATAGCTAAAATATGAAAACAACCTAAGTGTTCATCAATGGATGAATGAAGAAAGATAATGTGGTGTGTATGTGTATATAGATTATGAAAAGGTCTGTCAGACTCTGACATTAGCGATTATTCCATTGGATTCTGCTATGCCTTCCTTTTCAGGAAACACATGGTAATGGGCTGGAGGGATAAATATGCGTTCAGTTTATGGTAACACAGAAGAATTTTTAACTTGCCTTCTTTCTGTGGAATTGCTCTTTTACTAAAATTTTCTACTGTTGGCTTTAAGAAAAAAGTAAAATATCACATTATAAAAATTAAATATAAAGAAGATCATAATATTCAAGGAGATTAAATCATTTCTTTCTGGCTAAAGAAAAAATACCATTTTTTGAGAGACAATAGACAAATAACCTCCAAAGTTAATATTAAAACCATGAAAATATAGAAAAAGATACTTAAATTCTAGCCACTTGAAATAATTTAAATAATGCAATAAAAAGTCTGGAAAAACAGAAATTTCCATATTGAGGAATAGAAAAGAGACATGTTAAGGCAGTGGGAAAAAGGTGAGATGAAGAGGTATGAAGATCTGTGTTCAAATAATAGTGAGTAAAAGAATAAAAAGTGTCTAACTTGTGATTGGCTCTTGAAATGTAAGAATAGCCTTCCTTCCTTCCTATGTTCCTATCTTCTGCCTCCTTTTCCTCTCTCTAAAGCCAGGGGAGTATAAAACAAAATCAACCTTTCATAAATCACAAAATATAACACAGTAATATTCTGTTGAGGAACATCTCGTATTCTGGTGTAGGTCTGTCAAGTGCCTTTTGAATATTCACTCAGCAGGATATCTGCAATTTAAATGCCTTGTTATAGTTAATAAGAGTTGTCAAAGAAGCACATTAACATACCTTAGGGATTAATTCTATGCTTTACAGACTTCACATGTGTGAATAACGCAAGCCAATAACATAAATTCCCCAATCCCCAAAGACTATACTTACATCTTTTACGCGATTATATTTTGAACAGTCAAATACTGTGTCTCTGATTTTATTTTAATAAAAATACTTCTTCAGATGCACACTGTTGAAGGCAACAAGAACAGACATTAGGGAAAAGACAGCCTCTTCAGTAAATGGTGCTGGACATCCATGAACAGAAGAATGAAACTAGACCTGCACCTCTCACTGTGCACTAAAATCAACTCAAAATAGATTAAAAACTTAGTATAGTACCTGAAATTGTAAAACTACTAAAGGAAAACGTAGGGGAAATTCCTCAGGAAGTAGGACTGGGCAAAGACTTTATGAATAAGACCTCTAAAACACATGCAATTAAAGAAAAAATAAATAAATGGAATTATATCAAACCAAAAAGCTTCTATGCAGTAAAGGAAACAATCAACAGAGTAGAAAGACAACTTACAGAATGGGAGAAAATATTTGTGAACTGTGCATCTGACAAGGGATTAATATCCAGAATATAAAAGGAACTAAAACAATGACACAGTAGAAAAACAAATTACTCAATTAAGAAATGGGCAAAGGAGCTGAATAGACATTTCTTGAAGGATGACATATAAACGATCAGGAGGTAATTTTAAAATGCCCAGCATCACTACTCATCAGGCAAATGCAATTTAAAACCATATTGAGATACCATCTTACCCTGGTGAGACTGGCTGTTATCAAAAAGACTGAGAAAAAAAAAAATACTGGCCAGGATCTGGAGGAAAAGGAACACTTCTACACTGCTGGTGGGACTGTAAATTAGTACAGACAGTATGGAATACAGTATGGAGGTTCCTCAAACAACTATAGATAAAACTGCCTTATGATCCAGAAATCCCACTTCATGGTGTATACCTAAAGGAATGGAAATTATCATGTTGAAGGGATACCTGCACTCACATGCTCATTGCAGGTTTACTTGCAGTAGCTGAGACATGGAATCAGTCTAAATGACCATGGACTGACAACTGGATAAGGAAAATGTGGTATCTCTACAGAATGGAATACTACTCAGCCATAAAAAAGAATGAAGTTCTGCCATTTGCAGAAACATGGATGAGCCTGGAGAAAATTATGTTAAGTGAAATAAGCCAGGCAGAGAGGGAAAAATAATACTTATCCTCACTCGTAAGTGAGAGCTAAGAGAGAAGGAAGTTCAAAGGAAAGAAAGACCACAGTGGTGTGTTGGACTTGCAGAGGGAGAGGACAAACCTAGGGTTGCTGGGGTGGGGGTGGAGGAGGAAGGTTGAGGAGAGGTTGGGTGGGGGACATGAGAAATAATTGCAATCTGCGGTGATGGCCATGCTGTAGTATTAATCTGATCATAGTATCTTGGGCACATGTGCTCACGGTCAGCTCTGTGTCCCATGAATATATATAATCAATAATAAACAAATAAATTTTTAAAAAGTTCATTCTACACTTAATTTATAAATCAATAGCAATATGTCAAGATGTCTATAACAAGTTTTTTCTCTTTAAGTGTAAAAGTATTTTAGTATAGATCCAGCAATGGGTTAGGATAAGTCATTAATACATTAATTTAGTAAAAAAAGTAACAGTCATTGATTTAGGCAGGTTTTGCAACTCACTGCTGCTTTAGAGAGCACCTTTAGTTTAACTTTTACATCTCATAAGAACTCTGCCTATATTGACACAAAACATGATTTTTAAATATGAACATCTGATATCAACCTTCAAAAGAAAGGAGAATAGACAGAGAAAGAAGAGTAATGACATAAACTTTGGAGACTATATTTTTGCTCTCCACCTTTTCAGTAAATCTGAAAATAAGACAAATTGCCCTTTATATTGCCTTTTTCGATCATTCTTTACCCACATTCTTATCATTAAATCTGGGGTTTGTTCTATAGTGAATCAATGTATTTATTTCAATGAAATCACAACCATCCCATCATCTGTATTTAATTTGGTTCACAAATTATATGGAACCATCTATGGAATAATAATAATGATTGTGATACTAGTATAATAATAGGTAATTATTTGGGAGAGTGGTGATAGTTATCTTGATAATGACAATCCATTTAGCCAATTTTCACTTTGATTAGATGAAGTGTAATTCAAGATAGATAACTTCTTACTGCACTGAAGTATTCCTCCCCAACCTGAATGTGACTGATGAAATCTTGTGAAATCAATTAAATATGCTTACTAGCTGGCTGCCCACCAAGAAGGATGCTAAGAATGCCTACTTAAGATGATGGCACTCTGAGTCCTCATTCTACAGTTTTGCTTTCTCTTTGTAATTAAAGAGTTATCCAGATTATACAAATGTCCAGTCCTCCATCAACCATTCACTTAATTATTTTAACACTAATTGGCAGTTCTTTCCATACTATAGCATTTGCGAAATGGTGACATTCTAATTATTTCATTTTTCTACACTTATTAGCTAGCAATCTTCTGCAAAATTAAGCTTTTCTTCATCATCTAGAGCTACTTGGTTATACTGAAATATAGTTCTCTGAAAAGGTAAGGTAAATGCTCTATTTCTCTCTTTAATTCTCAATTTAAAAGTGTTTTAATATGCCCCTCAAATGACAAGAATGCTTTTTCTCTGTGTTTCTCTTTCTTGGTTTCATTATAAATTTTATGTTTATAAAAAGGAAGCCTGTATATGTAGTTGTGTAAACTCACAGACTAAATTCACATCTGCTTTATTTTCTTAAGTCAATGTTTTTCAGTGTACAATGGCCTTTATCAAAACTTGGGCCATGGGGTGCTCTTTACACTTGTCTCCTTTTTTCTCACTCCGTTCTCCCCAACCTCATATTGGTATTACTTTTATTAGTTCCTTGCTTACTTCTGCAAACAAATGCACAGGGACTTTTTATTTCTCCACACATTACACAGAAAGCAAACAATGTATACTCAGTTGATAGCTCATTTCAGCTGTCAATCCGAGAAAAGACACGGAGAACTTTAAATGCATATTACTAAATGAAAGACACCAATATTAATGTTGAAAAATATCTTTCACAAAGTCATGGTCTCCACCAGGCCCTAGTGGAACCCCCACAGTTCTGAAAGTTTACAGGAATCCTGGCAAAGACTGGAGTGAGCGGAAGGCAGTGACAAGAGGGAATGGTGGTCACCAGTCAGGAGGCTGGGATTGGAGAACCCCGTCCTTGGCCCTGCCCAGCTCTGGGACTGTCAGGTGAATAATGAGAGAGGAGTGAGATTTCTGCCCACCTTGAAGTACCCTTGACAGGCATGGCTTCAATTCTCTGAGTTTTTGAGACTCAGCTGAGAGAGGAGCAGGATATTACCTAGGGCTGGCTGCTCCACAAGGTGCTGTTGCTGGTGCCCTGGAGTCCACACCACTGGTAAACTGCTCCAGCAGATTTCTAGTGGCACCAAAGGACTGGGGGCTGCTGCTTGAACCCTCATGCACTACTGTATGTAGGCAGGAAAACTGAGTGCACCTCCTGCAGCTGATCCTCCTCATCATTTAGCGCTGCAAGCCTGGGTTTGGGGACATCGAGGGGACTGCTACCCATTCTGAAAAAGTTGTTGGGATGGTTCGAGGATGAGGAGATGGAAGACTAGGCTTCTACCAGCCCCTCGTGGGGCTAAGGCCTGCAGTCTTATTCCAAGCATACTGTGTGGAGAATGAGTGACTCTCCCTCCAAGCTGCCTGAGTCTGAGATCTTTCTGGGACCAGCCTCGCAGCATCATGGGTGAAGTTCCTAGTGGCTCCTGGGGACTATCTACGACCTGGGAGAAGTTGTTGCCAAGGCTTGTGGCAGTCCTGGGGTCCCTTTGCCTCAGCATGCATATGTCTTCCAGGGTGAAGCCTGCATTCCTGCCTCGCAAATTTACCCCTCTGTGTCTTCAGAGTAGACAACTCCTCAGAGACAATATCCTTCATAAACTGAAGCAGAAGAAGAAATCAGCTCTCCTTCATGAGCCATCTACCAACATGTGTCCAAGAGGAACCAGTTGTAGGCGACAGTTAGGCAGAGGATCTGAGCAGGCTCCAGGGATGTGTGGCTGAGCCCCTCCGCCCACAAAGGAAGGCATAGAAACCAGATAAAGAGCAGGGTCTGATCCCAGCCTGAGATACGGGAACATGGTTTCTGTTATTGTCTCTGTTAACTACAGAAAGCAGCAGTTTCATGTAGTTTTGTGTTTGATACACCAGGTTCCAACTTTGTTACCAGCTCCAGTTAATGATCAGTGAGTCAGGGCGTGAAGGGACATCGATATGTAATCCTGCTTCCAATAAAAAATGCAACCTTTACCCATGTGATCTCTATCCTTGTATTTTTTGAAAAATGTACAGCTTGAGTACAGAACAGAGTGAAGTCGGCAAAGCACTGGGCTTTATCAGGCTTCACCTTGTTCTCTACCATCAGGTCACAGATGTGTTTGATCAACAGGTACCAAATCAGTTTGATATCATAGCCCCTCAATTCATAGCAAAGACACATATTGGCACTTGGAAGAGCACAGCCCTCCTCTGAGAAGACCTCCACATCTGCCCGGCCATATGCACTCCCTGAGAAAATATAGTTTTAGTAGTGTGTCCATATGACTACCACATCCAGCCCGGGGCTGATCTGCAAATACGCTTACCCTTGAACAATATTACTGGGCAGACGAATGATCCTCTGCAAGGTTTTGCAACTTGCTCACTTGCAAAGTGCTCTCAAGCAAGTCTTTTTCCTTCTCCAAAATATAATGCACTGCAACTAGTCCTAAATGAAAGATTTCTTTCACCATGGTCTCACAAGCGACTATGTTGTCAAACTTGTGGACATTTTGCCAATTAGATTAGTGAGAAAAGCAAGATAGTTTTAATTTGCATTTCTCTTCTCAGTAAGCCTGAGCATATTTCACATGCTCGATAGCCATTTTTCTTCCCTTTGTTTTACATTTTGTATTTTTTTCTTTTTCATTTCTAGAATACTTTTAAATATAAGAAAGATTAGCCTTTTATTTTTGCTGCTGCTAAAAATATATTTTATTAAGTTTATAATTTGATTTTTAAACTCTTTTGTTTAAAAGCTTTTCTTTTGTTTTAATAAAAAAACAATACATGGATTTTGTGTATTGTGTCAAAGTTAGAAAGACTTTCTTCACTCAAAATAATTTCTTCTAAGACTAGCATAGTTTTACATTATACTGGCATATAGTGTGAGTATGATTCATTATCTAAGTTTTGAGATAATTCGTAAATATACCATATAAATTTAGCATATTTCTGAACCTGACTTTATGGTCCATTGGTCTGTCCAATCATATGCCACAACATACAATTTTAATTATTAGGCTTTTTATCGTATGCTTATTTTCTTTTGGTAGGGGTTAAAAAAAGGCATTTATTATTTTCTGTCCTTGCAATCTATTCTTTAGTCTCTAGAGTATTTTATTTCAATCATAAGATCTCAGTTTTATTGATTAAATGCTAATGCATATTACGTCTACATCACCCCTCTTAGGAACTCAACTAAAACATCAATTTAATTGTCTAAAGATCTATTGTACTACCTCTATTTACAACATTAGTGCAATTATATAAAATGATACTACAATAGGTAATGCTCATTTGCATATACATATTTTTAGTGACTATGTGACCAAATGGACAGAATATGTATAAAAATCTGTATTTCTCTTTATTCTAATGGCCCTCAACTTACTGGGAACAAAGAACTAATCAATTGTACCAAAATCAGTGATCTTCATGAGTCCTCATCTACTTTAATGTCTCTGCAGTATTTGGACTTCTTTTTATTATATCCTTGTTTGTCATCTGAGATAATACTGCCACCTGGTTTCTTCCTGCATCTCTGACTATTTTATCTCTTTTAGAGATCCTCATTCTCGGTGTGCCACGTCAATGACAATGTTCACAAAGTTTGTTGGGTTTTTTTTCCCCCTCTTTCTACTCCCTTTCTCATGGAGCTATCATTTCATCCCATAGTTTACATAACTAGGTATGTGCTGAGGACTACCCAAATCTTAATATCTAGCTAATATTGCTTTCCTACATGTCAAATATTTGCCACCAGTGGCCCAATTTGAGTTGCCACAGAATCTCATAATCAACTAGTCCAACTTTGAATTCTTCATTACTATTGGGCTGAGAGCCTTGGACACACACACACAGATAGACCAAATGGACCAGATCTTATATCAAGTTTGTTAGGAGAAATGCACATGCCAAGAAGCGGTAGAGCACACTCAATTCCCCCAAATTCTCATTGATGTACAGCTTATCCCAGGCAAACATGATCTGCACACACCATGTCTAGCATTCCATGCAGGGGCCCTGCCCCATCCTGCTCTACATAATGATAGGATCAGGGGCTAGGATCACCTCTGTGTGACTCTGTCTTCTCCATTCAGAGCAGTGCATTTTAGCAGAGGGGAGACTCTGGGGCCCAGTGGTTCCTCTGAACCTGTTCTGAAAAGCTCACTTACAGCCAGCTCCCTGTTAAGTTACCAAAAGGGAGAAGGATGTCTGCATCCAGACAGGGGAATTTCTATCTCTTTATTCATCAAGAATGTTGTTCTTGTATTCATCATTTGTGAGACAGACAACATTTTTATCCAGCTGCCCAAAAGTGAAGATGAATCCCCTCCCTTTTTTTTTTTATTAACTTACCTTCCTTATTCATTTAGCCACCAAGTTTGTTGATGTGAATGCTTAATTATATAGCAAATAAGTTTTATTTTCTCCATTCCTGCTGACCTTAACTCGAGGGATTTGATTTTTTTTTCTCTTTGATTAATTAGTAAAGTAACCCAACATTTTTACTGGCTTCATTCTCCCTGTCTTTGCCCCACCCTTCTCCAGGTAAAAGCAATGCCCCCTGCTGTCAGAATGATTGCTCTAAAACACAGATTTGATCATTTTACTTCCAAGATTGTTATGAAATAAATTTCTCCCTCACTTCTGGAGAAGGTTGGAGCTGAGTCCTACCTCAGGCCTCATTTCACATCACTCTCAAAGAAAGGCCCAATGACTCTGGACCCTTTGCTCTGAGGCTTTGCACAGGCTCCTTTTCTCAGTATTTCTCTGCAGGACTACGTGCTGGAGACTTGAGTCAGCCCAAGTCTATTGCCCATGAAATTGCCCATGCAGCCTATTGACTTAGCCTGAGTCTATTGCCCATATAGTCTATTGACTTAGCCTGAGTCTATTGCCCATGAAATTGCCCATGTAGTTTATTGACTTAGCCTGAGTCTATCACTAACTCAAAGCGCTCACATGGCACCTATGCACATGTCATAGTCTGTGTCAATTGTCTTCTTATTTTCTCTCAATATTCTTATTCTTTGATTGCTGACTGATGAGGGCCACTAAATATCTTGAAAAAATCAACAATCAAATCAATTTTATATGACCAAATACTTATCAACTAGAGAAGAAAACATTTAAAAGTTACTATCTTCATAGCATGTGGAAATGACATATTTAATATTTTTATTTTGGACAGAAATTTTTTAATTGAGACACTGATGTTTAAGAAACTAGCTATAAAAGTAATAAAAAAAACCTTGTTCAATTACATTAAAACGTTGTGATTGAAACATTATATTTGGCAAACTCTAGAGTTATAAGGGTCCCTAAAACTAATTTTATAATATATATCATAATGTATTATTTTAAAAATAATTTTATAATGATGTGAAACTAGGTTAATTAATATATCTATAGATTAAAAAAAGAAAACCCTAATATCTAATGCAGCAATGCAGCATGTATTTTGATATACTAATTCTTTAAAGGCAAAATATATAGTCAGCATTTTTTCCCATGTCAAATGTTTCTGTAAAATTTTATTTTATTATTTCCCTCTTATAGGATCATTTGAATTAAAAAAAAAAATCCTAATTTATAAATTGCTTTACCTCCATTAAACACCTGTGAAAACACATTAAAACATGAAAACAGGTAAAAAAGAGAGAGACAGAAAAGTCAAGGCCAGGATCTACAAAGAAATGAAAATAATAATAATTATAATTCATTTAACAACATTGAAACTTTATCAAGAATTTACTGGTATCCAGACTATTGACTGAATATTTTTTATAATTTCTTACCCTTTATTTTCATAAATCTATATGGTGAAAATAATTTTAGTTTAGTTTAGTTTAGTTTTTGTATTCAGAGCTTTATTCACTTTAGAGAGAACTTATAATTGGCCGACAGACAGACAGATGCCTAAATGGATCTGCACCAAGTTTTTCTGCATTCTTATTGCACAGGAAGCATCCTGTTTAGACTGCACTCTTTGTTTATGTGAATAACACAATAAAAAATGCTTGCAATTCTTCCTGTATGATAGCTGTAAGATTTATTTATTTATTTATTTATTTATAATTGAAAAATAATTGATTAAACATATTTGTGGGGTACATAGTTAATATCAATACCTGTGTACAATGTATGATGGTCAAATTGGGATAATTAACATATTCATGATTACAGAGTCCTGCCTGACAGCTCTGTAGAGGGTCATTGCATCAGCTGGTGATTTTCCTGCCCAAATGGTCCTCCTGCCCACCCAGGGGAGAGGGAAGGGAGTGTTGCATGGGCTGAGAAGCTGTAGTCTCTGTCCCACTGTCTTGCCTAGGCTGCAGGCAGCCTGAGCTGTGGTCCTCCCAGTGCCTTTGTAAATGCAGTACAGTGCAGCAGGGCCTCAAGACAAAGGGAGTCAGTCTCACCAGGTCAAGACAGGGTGCACTTCAACAGAGGGTTCAGCTCCAAATGGGCACTATGTGGTCACAGCCTCTCTGGGCAGGAGGAATTTTCATCTCTTTGGGCTTCCACTATCAGATTGTGCAGCTACACTAACTCCCAGCTACTCTCCAACGGAGTCTGGGTCCCAAAATGACTGGGGGATTCTCCTGTGACAAGGATTGCTGGCATTTGTGGTGGGTGTGGAAACAGCTGGGGTCTTTTCCAGCTTACCTTCTCTCCCCCTGATTCTGAGCTGGTTCCTGCAGTGGGGCAGAGGCTGAGTACCCTGCTCTGCTTTCTATGGTGCCATTCTCAACTTTTGTACTTCACAAGCATCTCATCACTCTCCTAGTTCTCTGCCATGTATTTCCTCTGTGGCTCTGGTCAAAATGTGTTTGTTTGTCTGTTATGTTGGTCTCTTTGTGTGAGGGGACTAGCACCAGACCTCTGAAGTTGGCCATCTTGGGGGAAAAAAATCCTAATTTTAATTTTATAGATAAAAAATATATGAGGCTTAGATAGACTAGGTAATGTGTTCAATGTCCATAGCTACTAGGCGGTGAAACCAGGAAAGAGAAAAACAAAACTGTGATATCAGTCCAAAGCACATGCTATTAACCAATATGTTCCAGTGCATTCCTCAACAGCTGGACAGATGAATGGAGAAAGAAAAATAGTCACCTGACTTGCAGTCACTTTAGATCATACATTGGCTTTGAAACAGAACTTTTGAGAAAAAAGAGGAGGAGGAGGAGGAGGAAGAAGAGTAGAAGGAGAAGGGGAAGAAGAAAGCATCATTCTTTGTCTTCTTAACTCTTACGTCCCTGAATGAGTAGGTGGAATCTACAACAACAAAATTAATCCATTTTTGTCCACCCAATGTGTTCAACTGTGTGATTCTTTTGTTAAATCAATCCAAAGACAGCAATTCTGTTAGTAGAGCAGGCAGCACATTCTCCTGAGAGTGAAAGCCATCGGAACCGGGGACTCTGCATACCAACTGGCTATCTGGGCATATCATAGTAGGAGCACCTATGACTAGACAGAAATGAGGTACGCAGAAAATATAGACAACAATTCTGTATGGATGATGCTTCTTTAGAGAAAATTATAGGCTTTATGGAAAAAGGCATTCTGTAAGAAAAAAAGAATAACATCCAAAGGAAACACATGATCTGAAAGCTAACCAGTGCAGGATTCATGCATAAACTTCAGTGAATTGTTTGGAAGCTTCTGTGAAGTGCTATAAAATATGCCTCTCTGAAACACAGAAGAACAAATAACTTGAGTTGAAAGGACAACACAGTAATCTGAAAAGACAGGAAGACGAGCTCTAAACTGACGAATAATATAAATGGTTTTGAATAAAACAAAAGGAAAATCATTCATGAAATCAAAATATGCACTGGAAATAGTGAAAGCTGAATTGTATTACAGAATCAGTAGAGTAGAGGACACACTTGAGATACTCTGTCTGATTATATGTACTAGGATAAAGCAATACTAAGGGACACAAGAGATACAGAAGACAATATATATACAAAACAGGAAATTTAATTATGCTTTCAAAGGGAAAAATATGTGTTGGAACAGAAATTTTAAAAATATAGAATTTTTAAGTTTTAAAATATTTAACATCTATAAAATATATGCAAGTGTCTGAACCTCAAAGATTCATATTATGCAGATTCAAAGTGCTCGCTGTGTTTCAGACAAAATCCATATAAAGGGCCCACACTAAACATAAATGAGCACAATCAAATATTACAATTATAAACAGAAAATGCTGAACATAGTCAAGTTAAAAAAATATTCCATCTCCACTACCATTTACCGAAAGGGTTCCCTGACTTCCCTGTTCCACAAGTTAAGAAAGACCTCAGAAACCAAGCACTTTGGAATTCCAGAAGGAGCAAGGGTTTTTCAGGCTTCAGATAAGACTGCTGGCCTTTGGCTGGTAGGAAAAGGGAGTCACACATTCCTTATGTTGATGGTGGAGTCAAGCCCACTGCATCCTTCATTTTTCTTTACTGCAGTGCCAAAGAAATCCTCAGAACACCTTCAACTCTGAGAGTTGGGAGGAACCCTGGGGAACCAGGAGCTTCAGGTGCAATTGGCCATCCCCAGCCTTTACATTTCTCTGTGTGCTGCTGCCAATATCCCATCTTGCCCATTCTCCTCCTCCAATGCTCAACCAGCAGTAACAGCCACCTCGTTAGCCCCTTTTGCCTGGAAACCATAAGGACAAATATCATCATGTTTTTGAGCTCCGTTTCAATGAGTTACTGCATGAAGCCCTGATCTCCAGGATCAGTTATTATTTCTCAGTCTCCAATTGCATATGGTTTTGCATGTTTCCCTTTTTGATCCATCTTTGAATTCTGAAACTCTTACTATCCTTTGAAATTCAGAAATCCTCTATGGTTTAAATTTTATCTCTAAATATTTTCTTCTGCTTTGTGCTTTAACTGAAACCTGACTCTCCCATTAAGGTATGCCTCACCTATATCCTTCTAGGTGTTGCTGGGTGTTGGTTGTTGAGGGTTTCTATCACTATCTCCATACTATCTGGCCTGAGGGTGCAGTAAATGTCTCTCTTGTCCTCATTGCCACTCCAGACTATTTTCCCTACTTCTTCACAAGTAATTAATTAATCAGTTAAAGTAATAATTTTGAATACTATATCATTAAACTGTACACCTATTACTGTACTGTACCATTCATCTCTCAACTTCCAGGTAACTTTTTATATCTGTGAAAGTTTAATTCCTTGTTCACTTAATCAATATTCCTCTGGTCTTAAGTCCTGATAATTTAAATATCCATGTACTTAATGTTTACGATAAACATGTCATTGCTCAATTATTCTTGTCATTGACTCTGAAGTAGCTACTCATTTGCAGAATCATGAGAAATTCACTACTAACAACTACAATACCCCTATAGCTTTATTTTTAGTCCTTCTATTCGGTAACCATCACTTTCAATTTTTCAGCTTATTCCTCTTGTAACCCATTTGCATGTTTTCAAGTACTTGAATTCATTCAGCCTGCCACATTGGTACTTTTTCTCATACAGCCTCAAAACTTGAATTCCAGGGTTCATTTATGTGTATGTTTGTATATAGAATATTATATACAAATACACTGAATATATGCATTCCACTCTCTTTCTCTCATTTTCTCTCCCTGCTGGGGAAACCTCAAACCTTCATGAATTCTATTTCGTGCCTATTTTATGCCTTCACTCATGCAGCTTAATGTAGCTGGAGGAAAACAGGCAACCATGTTAGCGCTCTTATTCAGACTCATGGTACCTAACCCAGGGGTGCACTTAGTGCTGCACAACCATCAAGCCCTGGCTTTGGCCTTGCACTGCTTCCCTTGGTTCAATCGCAGCCTCCTGACTGATAGCTTTTTGTTTTGCTTTGTTTTTAATGGTGGTATGAATTGTTAACGTGAGATCTGCCTTCTTAACAAAAATTTAAGTGCAGCAACATACTACAGGCAGAATGCTGTACAGCAGATCTCTAGAACTTACTTATCTTGTATAATTGAAACTTTATATTTATTCAACAGTGACTTCCCATTTCCCCTTTGCTCCAGTTTCCAGAAAACACCATTGTACTATCTGCTTCTATGAGTTTTACTATTTTACATAAGTGGAATTACATAGAATTTGCCTTTGGTGCCTGGCTTATTTCACTTGGCATTATGTGCTTTGGTTTCAGCCATGTTGTCACAAATGTCAGGTTTTCCTTCTACTTTAAGGATGATGACATTCCATTGTATGTAACTATTTGCACATTTTCTTTCTCCATTCATCTATCGATGCATACTTAGGTTGTTTCCATATCTTATCTACTGTGAATAATGTTGAAATGAACATAGGAATGCAGATATGTCTTTAAATTATGATTTTATTTCATTTGTATATATATCTACAAGTGGGATTGCCATATTATATGGTAATTCAGTTTTTAGATTTTTGAGGAGGGACTACACTGGTTTTCATAGTGGCTGCATCATTTTACATTCCCATCAAGACAGTACAAGGATTCCAGTTTCTGCACATCCTCACCGACACTTATTATCTTTTCATTTTTGATAATAGTCATTCTAACAGGTATGAGGTGATATCTCATTGCAGCTTTGATCTGAATTTTTCTGAAGATTAGTGATACTGAATGTCTTTTCATATACCTGTTGGCCATCAGTAATTTGTATAAATGGCTGTTCAAGTTTTTTTGCGCATTAAAAAAAATCTGGTTATTTATTTATTTATTTATGCAATTGAGTTGTAAAATTTCCTTATATATATTATTTTAGTTTAGTTTTTTTTATTTTTTAATTGAAACATAATTGATTATACATATTTATGGAGTACAGAGTTGACAATCAGTATTTGTGTACAGTATGTGATGATCAAATCAGTATTAGTAGCATAATCATCATTACAAATTATAATTATTCTTTGTGCCTCTTACCCAATCGCTCCCTAATCCCTATCCCGTCATCTTTCTCACCTCTATTAATTATAGGTCTGTTCTCTCCTTCTGAAAGCTCAACATTTTATTGTGTTCTTTCTTTGCTCCCACTTATGAGTTAGTGCACGTGGTATTTCTCTTTCTGTGCCTGGTTTATTTCACTTAACATAATTTTCTTCAAGCTCATCTGTGTTTCTGTGAATGGCAGAATTTCATTCTTTTTTATGGCTGTGTAGTACTCCATTGTGTATATATGCCACATTTTCCTTATCCAGTCATTTGTTGATATGACACTAGGGTTGGTTCCAAGTCTTGGCTGTTGTGAATAGAGCTGCAATAAACATAGAAGTGCGGGTATCCCTTCAATATGTTGATTTCCATTCCTTTGGGTATATACCCAGAAGTGGATTGCTGGGATGTATGATAGTTTTATCTGTAGTTGTTTGAGATACCTCCATACTGTTTTCTATAATGGTTGTACTAATTTATAGTCCCACCAATAGTGCAGAAGAGTTCCCTTTTCCCCACATCATCACCAGCACTTGTTATTCTCAATCTTTTTGATAATAGCCAGTCTAGCTGGGGTGAGATGATATCTCATTGTGGTTTTAATTTGTATTTCTCTAAAGATTAGTGATGTTGAGCATTATTTCATATACCTCTTGGCCATTTGGACGTCTTCCTTTGAGAAACATCTATCTACTTCTTTGCCTATTTTATAATTGGATTATTTGTTTTTTACTGTGAAGTTGTTTGAGCCTTGTGTATTCTGGATATTAATCCATTGTCATACGCATAGTTTGCAAATGTTTTCTCCCTTTCTGTAGATTGTCTTTCTGCTCTATTGATTGTTTCCTTTGCTGTGCAGAAGCTTTTTAGTTCAATGTAATCCCATTTATTTACTTTTTCATTAGTTGCTTATGCTTTGGGGGTCTTATCCATAAAGTCTTTGTCCAGCCCTACATCCTAAAGTGATTTCCCTATGTTTCTTTTCTAGGTGTTTTATAGTTTCATGTCTTATACTTCAGTCTTTAATCCATTTTGAGTTGGTCTGGGTTTATAGTGAGAGATTTGGATCTAGTTTCATTCTTCTTCACATGGACATCCAGTCTTCCCAGCACAATTTACTGTAGAGGGTGTCCTTTCCCCAATGTATGTTCTCAGTGACTTTATTGAAGATAAGTTGGCTGTAAGTACCTGGATTGATTTCTGGGTTCTCTATTCTATTACATTGGTCTGTGTGTCTGTTTTTATGCCAGTACCATGCTGTTTTGGTTACTACAGCTTTGTAGTACAATTTGAATTCAGGCAATGTAATGCCTCTGGCTTTATATTTTTTTGCTTAGGATTCCTTTGGCTATTAAGGGTCTTTTGTTGTTCCCTATGAATGTTAGGATTTTTTTTTCTATTTCTGTGAAGGATGTCATTGATACATACATACATATATGTGTATATATATATATGTATGTATATATATATTTGTTACTGATATTTTGATGGGGATTGCATTGAATCAGTTGATTGCTTTAGGTAGTATGGACATTTTCACAATGTTAATTCTTCCAATTCATGAACATGGACTGTCTTTCCATCTTTTGGTGTCCTTTTTAATTTCTATCAACAGTGTTTTATAGTTCTCATTGTAGAGGTCTTTCACCTCTTTGGTTAAATGTATCCTAGATATTTTACTCTTTTGGTAGTTACTGTAAATGGGCTTGCTTTCTTGATTTCTTTTTCTGCCTGTTCATTGTTGGTGTATAAGAGTTCTACTGATTTTTGTGTAATAATTGTATATCCTATAACTTTACTGAAGTTATTTATGAGCTCTAGGAGTTTCTTTCGGTAGAGATTATGGGTTTTTCTGCATATAAGATCACCTTATCTGTAATCAATGACAATTTAATTTCAGCTTTTTTGGTTTGGGTGCCCTTTATTTCTTTCTGTTGCCTGATTACTTTGTCTAATACCTCCAATACTATGTTGAATAGGCATGGGAGAGTGGGCATTCTTGTCTTGTTCCTGTTCTTAAGGAAAAACTTTTAGTTTTCCCCATTTAGGATGATGTTGATGGTGAGTTTGTCATATATGGCCTTTATTGTGTTGAGATACTTTCCTTCTGTACCTTATTTGTTGAGGGTCTTTACCATGAAAGGATGCTTAATTTTGTCAAATGCTTTTTCTGCATCTATTGAGATAATCTCATGGGTTTTGTCCTTGCTTTTGTTGATGTGGTATATCATATTATTAACTTGTGTATGTTGAAATCATATTGAGTATATTTTCAGACCACAATGGGATAAAATTAGAAATTAATAAAAAATAAAACTTTGGAAACTATACACGTTCACAGAAATCAAACAACATGCTCCTGAATTATGAGTGAGTCAAAGAAGAAATAAAACAGGGAATCAAAAATGTTCTTAAAATGAATGAAAATACAAGCACAGCTTACCAAAACCTATAGGATACTGCAAAAGAAGTATGGACAGGGAAGTTTATTGTGATAAATGCTTACATCAGAAGAATAGAAAGACTTCAAGTAAATAATCTAATGGTAAGCCTCAAGGAACTAGAAAAAACAGGAACAACCTAATCCCCAACCTAGTAGATGTAAAGAAATAATTAAGAGCAGAACAGAACTAAATGACATGGAGATCAAAAGAATGATACAAAAAAAAAAAAATCAATGAAACAAAAAAAAAAGTCATTTTTTGAGAGGATACATAAAATAGACAATCCATTGGCCCGACTAACTACAAAAAAGGAGAGAAGATCCAAATAACAAAAAATCAGAAATGAAAAATGAGAAATTACAAATGATACCAAAGAAATGAAAAAAAAATCATTAGAATTTATTATGAGTGACTACATGCCAACAAACTTGAAAAGCTGGAGGAAATGCATAAATTTCTGTACACATAAAAACTACCAAGACTGAACCAAGAAGAAATGCAAAGCTTGAACAGACAAATAATGAGCAATGAGATTAAAGCAGTAATCAGCAGTTTCCCAACAAGGAAAACCACAGGAACAGTTGGCTTCACTGCTAAATTCTACAAAACAATTAAGAATTAACACCAATCTTTTTCAAACTATCCCAAAGAATTGAATCAGAAGCCATTCTTCCAAATTCATTCTATGAGGCCAGCATCACCCTGATATCAAAATCAGACAAAGACATAACAAAGAAAGACACAAGCCTATATCCCTGATGAACATACATGCAAAAATCCTCAACAAGATATTAGCATGCAGAATACAACAGTGCATCAAAAAGATTATATACCATGATCAAGTGGGATTCATCCCAGGGATGCAACGATGGCTCTCCTTATATATTTTAGGTATTAACCTCTTATGAGATATATGTCTTGCAAACATTTTCTCTCATTATGTAGGTTTGCCTTTTCACTCAAGTCTATAGTAATTAAAATAGTATGATATCATCATAAAAGCAGACTTATAGGCCAATGGAGTAGAATAGAGAGCCTAGAAATAAACCATTCATATACTGTCAACTTATTTTTGAAAAGAATGTCAAGAATACACAATGGAGAAGAGAGAGTCTCTTCAATAAGCAGTTTTGAGAAAAGTGGATATCCACATGCAAAAGAATGAAATTGAACCCTTATTTTACACCATACACAAAACTCAACTCAAAATATACTAAATTAAATGTAAGACCTGGAACTGTAAAACTTCTATAAGAAAACATAGGTGATATGCTTTATGACATTGCACTTGGCAATGATTTCTTAGATACAACATCAAAAACACAAACAACAAAAGCAAATTAGGCAAGTAGGAATATATGAAACTAAAAGCTTCTAACAGACTATTCTTATTTTCAGCTGATGATCTTGATCCATAGTTTGCTAGTTTACTAAATTACTAGTTCACTATATTCACCATCTGCCTGTACGCATGCCTATATTCTCTGCCTCGAAGGAAAAAAAATGACAACAAACATGATTAATATTTTTGCAGGTTTTATTTGTTTTATTTTATTGCAGTGTTTTCTGTTTTGTATTCCATAGTTGCAATGTTACTATATATAAAATTTGCTTCTATGAAGAAAAAATGATCTCAGTAAGCAAATTTACATTTTTCTATTTGCTTCAAAACTTATTAACAATCCAATAAGATGTTTTTTAATACCTTTAAGTAATGTGTCATTAATGTTTTTATTATTTAAATTATGCAGATAAAAAATAACGTTATTTCCCTATTTATTTAACACTTTCCCTTGTGGAATCTTTATTTTTGAAAATGAGTAAGTGTAAGTGATTAGTTGTCTGTACCATGAAAAGCGTTTTGTAAAATGTGTGTTTAAAATAAATCTTAATTTAATTGTATTACTGTTTCTCATTAAAACAAAAGCCCAAATCCTTCTAAAAATGACAAAGGGAATGTAGAATAACATGTAACATTCTTAGCACACAGTTTATTATCAATACACGTTAGTTTGGTAATCTTGCTTTGAATTTCTCAAGTATTATATTTTGCCCACATGACTTTCTATTACATTATTTTTGAAAATACTAATAAGAGGCCCTATTCATTTAACTTTGGTAGTCATCTGTATCTATCTGTAATGTCCATGGACTGCTCACCCACAATTCTGCTTGTGAACTTTGACTTGAAGGCAGTCAGGCATAGATGACTGCTGACAGGGATCAGTCTACAACCACTGGCCAAGCTCTCTCACTAAGCAGAGATGGCAGCCAGTACGCATTATAATTATAATACGGAAACACTGTTGTTAAAATTGCTGCTGCAGTTCAACTATTGATGCAGAGCTCCTTCAGTACATATAGCTATTGTGAAGTATTTTGGTGGTTTTGAAGGTAAAATGTCCTTTCTTGACTGAGGAACAAAAGTGATAAATATTATAGACAACTTTGTACCCTGCTTTCAAATATGTGTAAACACATGTAATTGTTTTAAGTATCATTTTATGTAATAAAGTTTTATGTGTATAAGACTGAAGTATCCGTTGCTTTGCATTCTTGGAACTGTTATTCTTGTAACAAAAAATTATTCTTCTTTTCTTTTGGGAATGACCCCTTTCCCTTCCTAGGTCTATGTAATTTAAGTAAGTCTACCCCCACCCACCCATATCTACTAGGGATAGGAATAGCTAAAACTGAAATACCATGTATTAGGTACATTCTAAGCCAATTATTCCGTTCTATTTCAATGCTTTAGATGTCGTCAGCAGATCCGTGCCAGGCCAATTAGAATTAGCTCCAAGATGTTTCCTGAAGTTATGCAGAAAGAGACTTGCTCTTTATTCTAGAATTCTTAACTGTAAAATTATGTAAGCCGAGATTTACTGGTAACCACTATGAGAGAAAAATTGTTAAAGAAGGAAGCCAACCCAGGAAAACTCAGAGGCAAATGATGAAAGAGACTGTGTTCATGGTAGTCGATAAGTCCCTGGCTGATGCCAACCAGTATGTGCACCAAAATGATAATTTCTTAAAAATAATTGGAATTTATTTTGTATCAATATCTGAGAAACCTCTTATTTAAACTCCTTTTGTATTTTGTCAATTTTTAAAAAATTCAAAAGTAATTTTTGCATAAAATAAAGCAAATAATCTACAGATTGACCAAATTTTAGTTTATACTAGTTGTCTTGTCTTTGCATGAAAACTGTAGAGAAAACACAACATGTGTTTAGAATTAAGCCCTGGGAAGGCATAATATTAGTTTAAGGCTTTCTATTTTTACCCTATCTGCTATTATGATTTTCAGAATTAAATAGACTTTATTTAATCCTACACAGTCATTGTATCTAAAAAGACATCAAGAAGAAGTTGTTAAAGTACAAATTTATCCCAAAGTAGAAAAACAAATCATATATTTAATAATTACTGTGAACTGAAATGCAAAATTTATTCACTAGAATTCAATTTACAGTAATTAGAAATGACTATTGAAACGTACTACTTTGTTTTATAAAAATTTCTCATCCAAATCAGATTTAGAGAGCATACTAAACAGTTTCATAAAATCAAACTTAATCTCCATTGCAATAAGGTTCAAAATAATGGGAGAAAGCACAACCATTTTATCCTGGAATAATATGGTATTGGATTCATAGGAAAAAAATATCAGGAATTAGAATAGCCTTTCATTTCTATGAGCAGGAAGAAGAGGAAAACAAACAAAAAAAGCATATTAAATACAAATGATATTAGGAAATTTGTTAGAATGTCTCTTGTGAGGGCATAAACCTTAATGCAATTTGCATTGCTCAGATTAATGCATTTAATTTCCAGTGGAGTTAGGAAGAACCTATTCCCTTTCCATGGAAATAACATTGTACTGTCAAACCATAGAAATAGTATAGACTCAAACATTACATGTTTTAACTGTGTGACACCAGACATTTATTCTTTACAATATTTAAGAGAACTTGACAAAAATAATCATATGCTTAAAATAGAAAACATCTGTCAGAGTGAGAAGAAAAGTATTTCGGAAAACACATTCCACCTTACAAGCTTCCAATTTTCCATTCCACCTTACTGCTGCAAGTCCATGCTTGCAAAAGGTATCTGAGCTTCAGCTGTGTCTCTGAACTTTGGCTATCTGAGCATTTATATACATTTTTTTCTTTCCTACTGTATTATATGTCCTTGACAGTAAGTATTCATACTTGATACTTTTGTTGAACTAGTTACTTAATGTTTTTAAACCAATATATTCAAATAATTTAGTGTTTATTTCATTATAAAATACACCCTTGAGTTAAATGTTTTTGTTCAATACCTTATAATTATCCTGGTGTTATCTGGGGACAGGTTCTGTCTCTAGACTCATATTACTACTAACTTTGTGAGTTTGAGTTAATTGGTTTGGGGGTTTTTTGGTGTGACATATCTGCAGAAATGTCACTGGGCAGATGGAGCAGCGGAAATGGCTCTCACCCCTATTTTACAACAGAGGATAGGAAGGTGAATGATTTGTATATCCTTTTCGCCTACCAATTAAGTAATTTTTAGCAGGGGTAAATTTTCCTACTATACATATTTTTTGCTTCTCTAAAAGCAGTGGTTGGGAAGAGTTCTACAAATCAAGCTATTTTGCTATTTATATAGGAACCAATCAGAAATGCTTATATCAGACTATCTCAGGCCAACAATTAATTTGCTTTGCTGTTACTAGTACTACATTTCTAAAACACAGGCATGATAAAACTGAAGACCTGGTTAAACAGCTCCAAGAATCCCCCTTGCATCCAGAACAGAAAGCATACATTTTAGGATGGGGTAAATGGTACTTCACAATTTAGACTAAGTTTACTTTTCTACACCCAAAGCAAACCTCAAACTATGTCCAGCTTCAGTATAAGACATTTTTGTTTGTTTGTTTAGCCACCATGAGCACTACTTTATAGCAAAGAACTTGAACCTCTCCTGCTTCTACCTTTGCTCATTCTTTTCTTACTGCACAGCCTTATGTCTTTTTGCCTTTTTCTTTTGCTTCAACTGCAAGACTGAATACCATTACTTTAATTTCATAATTTTTCATTAACCTTTAAGACAACATAATTTGCTTCGTTAACATGCTAAAGAGAATTTTAAAATGTGGAGGCTTCCCAAATGAAATTGGAATGAGTTTTAGGATTCATGCAGCTTAAGGGAAGAGTCATGCAATTAGTTCATATTTAAAACCAGCCTTTCTACAATATTCTCCTGAATCTCTCCCTGGAAAATAGCATCACAGATTTCAACCTTACTTTAATCAATTCACTGATAGATATGCAAAGTTCCAACAAATTTTATATGGTTAATATTTTCAGTTATGATTTTTTCACGTTGTAAAGAAAGTTTCTATCATGGATACAAGTTAATCTAAAGGCTTTCATTTCCGGTATGACTACTGACCCCTAATGTTATAGTACTATTTTATCCTACTTTAAATTTTGCTTTAATTGAAGTGTAATCCAGAAATGTTAGAATATATCATTAAATTATCTCAGCATGAACACATCTTAGTAACTCTCCACACGGTCAAGATGTTACTAATACCCCAGATCTTCCTGGTGTATGTCCCGCTCACTCTCCGACTCCATCGTTCTGCATGTGATTATTAGCTTGACTTCTAATACATACGTTAGCTCTGCCTGTTTTGAATTTTTTCTATATGGATGCCATTGGTAGGGATTTTTTAGTGCATGGATACTTTTAATTAGCACTGTGGTTGAAAAGTTTAGCCATATTTTTGCCTGTAGTTGTACAGTACCCCACTGAATGTAGCTAAAGACCATGGTTTATTCAGATTTTCTTAATTTTGACATACTATCCTTTTTCCATCTCAGAGATCTTCCTTATAACATATATAATTAAATCAATAAATACAGAATAAGACTGTAGAAATAAATTTTAAAAGCCTTGAAAAGTTTGAAATTCAACAATGAGTTATTGACTTGACTAGGGCACTGTTTCATAACTAAAGAGAGATCAGTATCATATGTAAGTCAGTTTCTAGAGGTGGCCTTTTTAACAAAATACTCCTGTAATGCCTTGTAAGATTTTGTGAAACATATCATACATAAGAAAAAAAGAAAAAAAGACAAAAAACAAAAAATCTCTGCTTGAGTAGAAAAGGTAAGCTACACTAACAACAAACATCAGATTAGGTTTTGTTTGAGATTCCTATGTGTTAACTGCGTAGGCATGTGAAATAATTTTATTCCTTATTGCCTTAAAATATGCAGAAACTTAAAATCACACATCACAAGTAATTTGAAAAAGGTCTAAATTGACTTGTAGATTGTGGGAGGGTTAATGTTTTATGCTTCATATATTTGCCATTTTTCACAAGATAATTTACTGAATGTAATATATGGTTTTCTAAATTTTTCTGTAAATTGTTTTATTCTCTATTTCTTTATGTATATACACACATATACATGCACATACATGTATAAATCAAAGATAAAATAAAAAGAAATGATGCATACATAAATGATAAATGGGATGAATTGAAAAATATTTGTACGTAAATTTTGGTGATAAAAGTCTAATATATTGGTTGTCATAATTAAATATTTTCATGGTGAGACTTTTAAATCATTATCGATTTGGTGTTAGATGGTAAACTCACAGAAAGTGATTAAGAATACAAATTAACAATTGAGGCTTACTGTCAAATGGTTACCACTCTATGCAGAACCCCCTGTAATCCCCAGCTTTAGTAGCCCCTTTACTAAGGCAAATGTTTCTCATTCATTTTTTCACACCTATCAGGTTCCCAATCCATTCCAAAGATTTCACATTTAATTCAGCACTTGTTTGTCACCTGCCATGTGAAATTCTTTGATAAATACTGTTATACTATGGGGGCGAAATCAAAACAAAACCAAAAAATCCACTCTTTCTCTCTTTTGAATAGCATAAATAATTGTAGAAGAGAAAATGTGATGAAGATGTTAACAGATAAAATGTTAGCCCAAGATAATGAATCATGATGACTACAGTAAGCTTCTTGATGTCTGCAGGCATCTAGACCACAAGAACACGTCACCATGAACCCGGATAAAAACAACCCCTGTGCGCACTATTCGCCCCACCATTCCTTTCTCCCCAGCACTCACAGACTTCACAGGCACCTGCTATAGTGTCAGAGGCAACTATGCTTTCTATTCTTGTTTGTATCAGTTTCTACCACACTCTCATCCACATCAACACATTACCCCCAATTTACGTCCATTCTCCCACTCCTCCCCAATCCCTTCAACTCTTCCACTGTGTCCTCTACAACTTCGAGTCAGATATCAGCAATGCAATTCCTGAAATTTTCTCTGAGTATTACTTGTTGAAACATTACTCCAGTAATAATTACTGGAGATTTCCATATGTTCAGAGACAATCATGCTAACAATGTGGTTCTTTAATTGTTTGATATTGTTTCCACCAATTTTCTTTTCCACCAGCCTATTCATTCATCTTTGTGATAATACCTTGGCTTGTCATTATCAACAACTGAATTCTTCCATATGTTCTAATTCCACCTCTGCGCCATTCTTTGAACATCATCTCTTATCTTTCTGACTTATTTCCTTGTCTCTTACAATTATAGTAGTAGGCCATGCAACATAAATATTTTTATGTGCTCGTATTCCTCCTTACAAAATTTATATTTCATGACCTATCATTAAAATTATTTTCATGATAAAATTCAATTATCTTGTCCCACTTTTCTCCCATTGCAGCTAAATGTTGCTGAAAACAAACAAACAAAACAGACAACCATGCTGACATATCAGAGTTTGGAAAAGAGGGGTTAACAAGGGTGGTAAAGTCTCTGAGTAAGGAGCAAAACCTTGCATATGCGTAATTCATAAAAAAGTTCCCAGGAAATTGGGTTTCCCTATCAGCAGATAGATATATTGGAATGTTCTTGGTAGGGAAAATAAAAATAATAGCTCTCAGACTCTGAAGGTCGCAGCATTCTGATTCTTGAGTGTTTCAAACTGTGCAAAAATAAACATACTGTTACTAGTATATAAGCAAAATCCATAGTGGGATGCAACTGCTAAAAATTCATTTGGAGGTGCTCACAGTTTTCTTATACCCCACCTTTATAGATTTTCTAGGATTGCATTGTTTAAAAGAAAGCCATGTAACAGCTATCCAAGGAAAGTTTCCCACAATGTTTATTCAGTACCACAGTGAACTTGTCCTAGTGTAATACGTTGTTCCACAGAGGATTTTGGCAGCCACTCACTTGTGGTTATCTGGTGTTACCAAGGAGATCATTTGGTTTTACCAGGTTTTATGAACTCAAAGTTTTTTAAATTGTTTTTTAAAAATTTGTAGCACGGTCTTATGTTAAGTATGTAGATGTAATATATATGAAAAGTACCATAAGAATAATGGGAGTTGATGACCTTCTGTGGTTGCAAGGTTTCTATATTTCTGATTAAGTAATACAACATTAATTATAAATATATTATACAAATTAAGGATGTATGTGTTAATCTGTAGAGTAACAACTATGATATAATGCAAAGAGGTATAGCTAAACAGTCAATACATAAATTAAATAGAATTATAAAATTTAACAAATCTGAAAGAAGACATGAAAAGAGAAACAGAAAACAGAGGACACAAACGGAAAATAAGTTGTAAAATGGTAGATAGAAATCTAACTATATTGGTAATTACATTAAATGTTATCAAATTAAACATTCCAATTAAAATATTGTTATAATAAATAAAAAGTAATATCAATTATTTGCTGGCCACAGAGACATGCTTTAAATATTATAAAGACACAATAGAAAAGTAAATAAATAATTTTTAAAAATCATGCAAAGTAAGCAGAGAAAGACTACAATGACTATATTCTACCAAATAAATTTGACATCAAGAAAAGGGAACTGTCAGTAATAAAGAGCTGCATTTCATATTTATAAAAGTTTCAGTATACTTGGAAGAAATGACAATAATGAATGTGTTTTCACCTAAAAACAGAGTTTCAAAAGACATGAATTAAGAGCTGACACAACTTAAAAGATGTAGACAAATTTACAGTAAAAGTGAAATTATCAAATTTAATCTGTCAGTAATTGATAGCACAAGTGTGTAGGGAATCACTAAAAATATGTAACATTTGAAATACCCCATTGAGCACCTTCACCTATATAGATTTATAGAACACGACTCTAAAATCTGCACAGTATACATTCCTTTCATATGTATATGGCATATTCTCCAAGACAGACCATAAGCTGAGGTGTAAAACAAGTACCAATAAATGTGAAAATATTAAAATCATGCCAAGTACATCGATAGTTATAAGGCATTTAATTAGAAATCACTATTGATAAGGTATCTTTATTTTATTATTTTTTAACTTTTTACTATGAGAAATTTAATACATGTACAATAAACCCAGGTTGATAAGGTATCTGAAAAACCTAAATATATGGAATTTTAACAGCATGGTTCTAAATAACACATGAGCTGAAGAAATTAATAGAAAAATTAGAAAATATTTTGAGGTGAATGATGATGATTATACAACATATCAATATTTGTAGAGTGAAGCTGTGGCTAGTGGAAATTTGTATCATATGAGCTTATTTAAGAAAGTTAGAAAGTTCTAAAATGAGAAAGTTGTAAAGTTCCAGTTTTTATAAGCTGGAAAAAAAAGAAAAGCAGAGTAAATCAAGTTAACAGATAAGAAATAATAAAGATAAGAGCAGAAACAATATTAAAAACCCAGAAATGCAAAAGAAAAAATGAACAAAACCAAAAGTTAGTTCTTTGAAAAGATCAATAATATTTTTTTTTTTTTTTTTTTGGATTTGCTGAATTTAAATAATTTTTTTTTTTTTTTTTTTTTTTTTTTTTTTTTTTAATTTTATTTTGTCGATATACATTGTAGCTGATTATTGCTTCCCATCACCAAAACCTCCCTCCCTTCTCCCTCCCCCCCTCCCCCCCGACAATGTCCTTTCTGTTTGCTTGTTGTATCAACTTCAAATAATTGTGGTTGTTGTATCTTCTTCCCCCCCCCCGGTTTGTGTGTGTGTGTGTATGTGTGTGTGTGAATTTATATATTAATTTTTACCTCCCTCCAATAAGTGAGAACATGTGGTATTTCTCTTTCTGTGCCTGACTTGTTTCACTTAATATAATTCTCTCAAGGTCCATCCATGTTGTTGCAAATGGCAGTATTTCATTCGTTTTTATAGCTGAGTAGTATTCCATTGTGTAGATGTACCACATTTTCCGTATCCACTCATCTGATGATGGGCATTTGGGCTGGTTCCAACTCTTGGCTATTGTAAAGAGTGCTGCGATGAACATTGGGGAACAGGTATACCTTCGACTTGATGATTTCCATTCCTCTGGGTATATTCCCAACAGTGGGATGGCTGGGTCGTATGGTAGATCTATTTGCAATTGTTTAAGGAACCTCCATACCATTTTCCATAGAGGCTGCACCATTTTGCAGTCCCACCAACAATGTATGAGAGTTCCTTTTTCTCCGCAGCCTCGCCAGCATTTATCGTTCACAGTCTTTTGGATTTTAGCCATCCTAACTGGGGTTAGATGGTATCTCAATGTGGTTTTGATTTGCATTTCCCGGATGCTGAGTGATGTTGAGCATTTTTTCATATGTCTGTTGGCCATTTGGATATCTTCCTTAGAGAAATGCCTACTTAGCTCTTTTGCCCATTTTTTAATTGGGTTGCTTGTTTTCTTCTTGTAAAGTTGTTTGAGTTCCTTATATATTCTGGATATTAATCCTTTGTCAGATGTATATTTTGCAAATATTTTCTCCCACTCTGTTGGTTGTCTTTTAACTCTTTTAATTGTTTCTTTTGCTGTGCAGAAGCTTTTTAGTTTGATATAATCCCATTTGTTTATTTTTCCTTTGGTTACCCGTGCTTTTGGGGTCGTATTCATGAAGTCTGTGCCCAGTCCTATTTCCTGAAGTGTTTCTCCTATGTTTTCTTTAAGAAGTTTTATTGTCTCAGGGTGTATATTTAAATCCTTAATCCATTTTGAGTTGATTTTAGTATACGGTGAGAGGTATGGATCTAGTTTCATTCTCCTGCATATCGATATCCAGTTATCCCAGCACCACTTGCTGAAGAGGCAGTCCCTTCCCCAGTGAATAGGCTTGGTGCCTTTGTCAAAGATCAGATGGCAGTAAGTGTGTGGGTTGATTTCTGGATTCTCTATTCTATTCCATTGGTCAGTGTGTCTGTTTTTATGCCAGTACCATACTGTTTTGGTTATTATAGCTTTGTAGTATAGCTTAAAGTCAGGTAGTGTTATGCCTCCAGCTTTATTTTTTTTGCTGAGCATTGCTTTGGCTATTCGTGGTCTTTTATTGTTCCATATAAATGTCTGAATAGTTTTTTCCATTTCTGAGAAAAATGTCTTTGGAATTTTGATGGGGATTGCATTGAATTTGTATATCACTTTGGGTAGTATGGACATTTTCACTATGTTGATTCTTCCAATCCAAGAGCATGGAATATCTTTCCATCTTCTTGTATCCTCTCTAATTTCTCTCAGCAGTGGTTTGTAGTTCTCATTATAGAGATTTTTCACATCCTTGGTTAACTCAATTCCTAAGTATTTTATTTTTTTGGTGGCTATTGTAAATGGGCAGGCTTTCTTGATTTCTCCTTCTGCATGTTCACTATTGGAGAAAATAAATGCTACTGATTTTTGTGTGTTGATTTTGTATCCTGCTACTGTGCTGAAATCATTTATCAATTCCAATAGTTTTTTTGTAGAGGTTTTAGGCTGTTCGATATATAGGATCATGTCATCTGCAAACAGGGACAGTTTGACTTCATCTTTTCCAATCTGGATGCCCTTTATTTCCTTCTCTTCTCTGATTGCTCTGGCTAGTACTTCCAACACTATGTTGAATAGGAGTGGTGAGAGTGGGCATCCTTGTCTAGTGCCTGTTCTTAAAGGAAAAGCTTTCAGCTTTTCCCCATTCAGGATGATATTGGCAGTGGGTTTGTCATATATGGCTTTAATTATGTTGAGATACTTTCCCTCTATACCTAACTTAGAGAGGGTCTTTGTGATGAATGAGTGCTGAACTTTATCAAATGCTTTTTCAGCATCTATAGAGATGATCATATGGTCCTTGTGTTTGAGTTTATTAATATGGTGTATCACATTTATTGATTTGCGTATGTTGAACCAACCTTGCATCCCTGGGATGAATCCCACTTGATCGTGATGAATAATTTTTCGTATGTGTTGCTGTATTCTGTTTGCTAGTATTTTAGTGAGGATTTTTGCATCTATATTCATCAAGGATATCGGCCTGTAGTTTTCTTTTTTGGTTATATCTTTACCTGGTTTTGGTATCAGGATGATGTTTGCTTCATAGAATGAGTTTGGGAGATTTGCGTCCGTTTCAATCTTTTGGAATAGTTTGTAAAGAATCGGTGTCAATTCCTCTTTGAATGTTTGGTAAAATTCTGCTGTGAATCCATCTGGTCCTGGGCTTTTCTTTGTTGGGAGCCTTCTGATAACAGCTTCAATCTCCTTTATTGTTATTGGTCTGTTCAAATTTTCTACGTCTTCACGGTTCAGTTTTGGGAGCTTGTGTGTGTCCAGAAATTTATCCATTTCCTCCAGATTTTCAAATTTGTTGGCGTATAGTTGTTTATAGTAGTCTCGAATGATTCCTTGTATTTCAGATGAATCAGTTGTAATATCGCCTTTTTCATTTCTAATTTTTGTTATTTGAGTCTTCTCTCTTCTTTTTTTTGTTAGCCATGCTAATGGTTTGTCAATTTTATTTATCTTTTCAAAAAACCAACTTTTTGATTCGTTGATCTTTTGAATTGTTTTTTGGTTTTCAATTTCATTCAGTTCTGCTCTGATCTTAATGATTTCTTTCCGTCTGCTAACTTTAGGATTGGATTGTTCTTGTTTTTCTAGTTCTTTAAGGTGTAATGTTAGGTTGTTCACTTGCCATCTTTCCATTCTTCTGAAGTGAGCATTTAATGCAATAAATTTTCCCCTCAATACTGCTTTTGCAGTATCCCACAGGTTTTGGTATGATGTATCATTGTTTTCATTAGTTTCAATAAACTTTTTGATTTCCTGCTTGATTTCTTCTTGGACCCATATGTCATTAAGTAGAATGCTGTTTAATTTCCATGTGTTTGTATAATTTCCAGAGTTTTGTTTGTTATTAATTTCTAGTTTTAATCCATTGTGGTCTGAGAAGATACATGGGATAATTCCAATTTTTTTGAATTTATTGAGACTTGATTTGTGACCTAATATGTGATCTATCCTGGAGAATGATCCATGTGCTGATGAGAAGAATGAATATTCTGAGGTTGTTGGGTGGAATGTTCTGTAGATATCTGCCAATTCCAATTGGTCTAGAGTCTTGTTTAGATCTTGTGTTTCTCTACTGATTCTTTGCCTAGATGATCTGTCTAATATTGACAGTGGAGTGTTCAGGTCCCCTGCTATTATGGTATTAGTGTCCATTTCCTTCTTTAGGTCTAATAGAGTTTGTTTTATAAATCTGGCTGCTCCAACATTGGGTGCGTACATATTTATGATTGTTATGTCTTCTTGATGGATCAGTCCTTTTATCATTAAGTAGTGTCCCTCATTGTCTCTTTTTATGGTTTTTAGTTTAAAGTCTATTTTGTCAGATATAAGAATAGCCACTCCAGCTCGTTTTTCTTTTCTGTTTGCATGGTAAATCTTTTTCCATCCTTTCACTCTTAGTCTGTGTGAATCTTTATGGGTGAGGTGGGTCTCTTGTAGGCAGCATATAGTTGGGTCCTGCTTTTTGATCCAGTCAGCCAGTCTGTGTCTTTTAATTGGGGAATTTAAGCCTTTAACATTAAGAGTTGTTATTGAAAGGTGTTGATTTATTCCTAGCATTTTATTGGTTGTTTGGTTGTCTTAGGTGTCTTTTGTTCCTTGCTTTCTGATTTACTGTTTGGTTTCTTTGTTTGTTGGTTCCTTAGGTTGTAGATAGTGTTTTTGTTAACTTGTTTTCTCTTCATGAATGCCATTTTTATTGTACTAGCGGGTTTAGATTTTTCTTAGGTTTTTATGGCAGTGGTAGTTATTTTTCAGGAACCAAACCCAGTACTCCCTTGAGGATTTCTTGTAAGGGTGGTCTTGTGGTAGTGAACTCTCGCAGTTTTTGTTTGTCTGAGAAATATACTATTTGCCCCTCATTTCGGAAGGATAGCCTTGCAGGGTAGAATATTCTTGGCTGGCAATCTTTGTCTTTTAGTATTTTGAAAATATCATCCCATTCCTTTCTAGCTTTTAGGGTTTGTGATGAAAAGTCTGATGTTAACCTGATTGGGGCTCCCTTATAGGTGATTTGACGCTTCTCTCTTGCAGCTTTTAAGATTCTCTCTTTGTCTCTGAGTTTTGCCAATTTGACTATGACATGTCTTGGAGAAGGCCTTTTTGGGTTGAATACATTTGGAGATCGTTGAGCTTCCTGGATCTGAAGATCTGTGATTTTTCCTATACCTGGGAAGTTTTCTGCCACTATTTTGTTGAATATGTTTTCAATGGAATCTCCATTTTCCTCCCCTTCTGGAATACCCATGACTCGGATATTTGAGCGCTTGAGGTTGTCTGATATCTCTCTCAGATTTTCTTCCATGTCCTTGATTCTTTTTTCTTTCTTTTTGTCTGCTTGTGTTATTTCAAACAGCCCATCTTCAAGTTCAGAGGTTCTCTCTTCAACTTCGACAAGCCTGCTGGTTAAACTCTCCGTTGTGTTTTTTATTTCGCTGAATAACTTCTTCAGTTCAGCAAGTTCTGCTACATTTTTTTTCAGGACATTGATTTCCTTGTATATTTCCTCTTTCAGATCCTGTATACTTTTCCTCATTTCATCATGATGTCTAGCTGAGTTTTCTTGTATCTCATTCAGTTTCCTTAGAATTATCACTCGAAATTCCTTGTCAGTTATTTCAAGGGCTTCTTGTTCTATAGGATCTAGAGTTTGAGATTTATTAACTTTTGGTGGTGTACTTTCTTGATTTTTTGTATTTCTGGTGTCTTTTTTTTGGTGTTTATTCATTGTGGCAGGGGGTTTCACAGTCCACCGGTTTGAGACTAATGACTAACTAGGATGTTGCTGTGGTTGCCAATTTGGTATGGCTCCCGCCGTGACTGCTCAGTTGGCCTCTAGTGTCTTGTGTGTGTGGTTGCCTCGGGTCTTGGGCTTCTCCGGGGATCCACCTTTCTGGTCTCCTTGTACTCTGCTGGGCTGGTGGATCACGCACCACAGGGTGTGTGATCTCTGTTGAGCTTTCACTTTCTGTACAGGACTTCTCCCCGTTCCGTGTGCTCTGGCCCAGGCTGTTAGATCGTGCAGTGGCGACCCCACCGGGTGTGTGGTTTCTGTCGAGTCTCCGCCTCCCTGGCCGCACGTCTCCCCCCTCTGTGCACACTGTGCTGGGCTGGGGTGTGTCTTCTGCACCCCTCGTCTATCAGCTGGGCCTTCAAGACCCTGCTCAGCACCGCCTCGCCCAGGAAGTCTACCAGGTTTCTGCTAGGCACAGACGACCGGTCTCTCTGGGTGCCTTTGTAGCACTGTGTAGATCTTTCTCGGGTCTTGTTCACCTTTGTATCCCCCCAGTATAAACCGAGTCTAGTGCCCGCCTGCAGCCTGCTCTCCGGCAGGTTCTAGCGGACCTGGGAACTCTCCTACCACACTATTCCCAACCAGAAATTCATTAGGCTTTTTTCCAAACTGGTGGTCGCAGAGATGGTATCTGCCTCCCAGTAACAGGAAGTTTACCGGGCCGGAGTCCAGGGTGTGGTGGAGTGACAGTCGGCCCGCCCGTATTTCCTAGCCCTCCCAACACTGGTCGGGACGCCCCACACCCCCAGCCCTGCCAGAGAACCGCGGAGGGAGTGGGAGAGGAGGCCGGCCCGCAGGGTCCGGAAAGCCCCGCGCCAGGCCAAGCGAATGGGCTCAGTGATGGCCGATCAGGGCGGAGCTGCCCGCACCTGGGAAAATGGAGGCAGCACTGGGGCAGTGAGTGGCCTGGTGGTGCAGGCGGGAGCCGGGTGGGCAGGGATCACTCACAGAGCTGTGCCAGGGATCACTCACAGTGCTGTGCCAGGTCGGGCGCTCGCTCTGTCTCTGGTTTGTTGCCTTCCGTGTTCTCGGCGCTGCCGCCTCGGGCTGTTCAGTCGCGGCGCCGCTCGGGCGCTCCCAGGAATCTTCTTTAATGCCGGCCTGAAACCTCGAATCCTGAATAGGGCAGCTGGCCGCCTTCAGTGCGGCCCCAGCCTCCGGGATCCTGGCTGCATCCACAGCAGTCCTGGCGCCGTGTTCCCTGTTTCAAGACTCGCTTTTGCAGCTAAGAATCAGTTCTTTTCCTGCTCCACACTTCAAAGCTGTTGCCGGTAAATGAGGCAGCCTCTCCTGCCGGGGGCAAAGTGGCGTTGAGCCCCCACGACCGGCCAGCAGCAGCAGTCCTCCCTTAAGAGATGGCCAGAGGAAGGTCCACAAGTTTCCCGGCTGCCTGAGGCCCAGTGGCCACCTTTTCCACCTCAGCTACTCCGCGCCAGCCGCCGCAGCCGCCGCCATCTTGAAACCCCGAAGTCAAAAGATCAATAATATTGATAAATCCCTACCCAAACTGATCAAGAAAAAATAGTAGGAACACAAAGTTACCAGTATCAGGTATGAAAGAGCAGTAATGACTACAGAGTTAAAAAAATATGAAAGGAAATATTATGAATAATTTATGCCATAAATTATTAGATAAAATAGATACCTTAGACTAAATTGACATATTTTTAAAAATGTATCATTAAAACTGATACAACAATATTTGATGGAACAAAATAGAAAATATGAGAAGTCCTATACCTTAAAAAATATTTTCCAAATTTTCCCCACAAAGAACACACAACAAATAAGCCAATAATCTCCAGGATCAGACATTTAAAGTTGATGTGACAGCAATATTACATAAATCCTTTCAAGTAGTAGAGGGGGAGGAAATGCTTCCTGAATTGTTTTATGAGACTATCATAAACCTCACACAAAAATTTAACAAAGATATTCCAGATTTTGGAGGTAATGAATAGGTTTATGGCATAGAATGTGGTAAGGACTTCATGGGGGTATAATTATTCTCAAATTCATCAAGTTGTACATCAAGTATTTACAGCTTTTTCTATGTGAATCATACCAATTAAAAAAATTGTTTTTTTAAAGAAAGAACTGAATTGATACTGAGAATCTGACCAAATTCAACATTGTGCATGCTTTTCCAGAAATATCTTAATGCCTTTTGAATTAGCTTCCAAGGAACTTTTGTCCATTGCCTCTCAGCTTAAAGTTGCCTGGATACAAACATATTTCTAATTTCAATGAGTACTTGCCATTTTAAGATACAGAAAGTTAAAAAAGGAAAAAAAAATGAAAGATTAGCATAGTTTTGAGACTGTGTGACTAGTAAATAGTGATGCTTGATAAAGTAAATGCAGGTGAATAACATATTTGTGGAAAAGGATAATAATTTGTGTTTAATTTCTGTATAAATCCTACAGGTGTCTGTCTCCAAGCCCCTGGTTTTTTTGAGATGATGGAAAGAATACTTTGCCTGTAAACATGGAGCAATATTTAAGGTATGCACAAAAATTTTTGTAATTTTTTTTTTTATAAAATGACATAATTCCAATTTAATAATCAGGTCACGGTTGATCAGTGGATATTTTGGTGTCAAAATTTTATCCTTCAAATTTCCTTTGAGTCAAGTGTACAATCCTGAAATGGCTCCATGTGAATCTTAGGGTGGCCTTATACGTAGTTCCAGTCTTCTCTACATCTTCCTCAACTCAGTCTTTATTTACCAGTTAAATTTTCTAAACTCATCTATGCATCCTAGTGAAGACAGTGGGCTAAGCAGTAGAATTTATTAATTACATTCAACCCAAGTTAAAAAAAAAATATGTTTGAGTAGCAAATTAGAATCAAATTGCTCTATTGAATTAGTTGGTATTCTACCAATTCACTTTATATGATGGCATTCATATTCTAAAATACTTCATCATTTTTGATACAAGTTTTTATTATGGTAAAAGATAGAACATAAAACTTACCACTTATAAGCATTTGAAAATGTACTATTCAATGGCATTTAGTACATTCACAATACTGTGCAACCGTAATTACTATCTAGTTCCAGAACATTTTCATTGTTCCATAAGAACACCCCATACCCATTAAACATTCACACTCTATTTCCCCTTCCCCCCAGCCTTCGGCAACCACTAGCCTGCTTTCTGTCTCTATAGATTTATATTCTGGGTATTTTATGTGAGTGGATTCATAATATGTGGGTTTTTGTTTATACCTTGCTAAAAATATTCTATAAATGTAACAACTTATAGCATGTGTATTTCTTTTCTTCTCAAAGCTAAATAATATTGCATTGTATGTATATACCTAATTTTGTTTTTCTGTTCATAACTGATGGACATTTAGATTGTTTCAATGTTTTGAATATGGTGAATATTGCTTCTGTAAACATCCATGTACACATTTTTGTTTGGACATCTGTTTTCTATTATTTATGCATACGCCCAGGATTGAAGTAGCTGGACAAATATGGCAATCCCATGTTTAAGTTATTGAAGTACTGCCCAATTGTTTTCCATTAAGACAGCACTGTTTATATTCCCACAACTAATATATGAAGGTTAATTTCTTTGTATCTTCCCCAATAGTTGTTAGATTCCATTTTTTTAAAAAATTATGGATATCCTAATGGATGTGTACTGGCATCTCACTGTGGATTGGATTTGCATCTCTCTAACGACTATAGACATTGAGAATCCTTTTGTCTGCCTGTTGACAATGTGTATATCTTCTTTGGAGAAAGTTATTCAAGTCTTTTGCCCATTTTTTCTGTTTTATGTTATTTTTATTTTATTTACTTATTTATTTTTAAAATTGACAAATATTTTACCTTATTTATGATGAGCAACATGATTTTTGATATATATGTACATTGTGGAAAGGCTAAATCAAGCTAATGAACATATCCATTACCTGACATCTTTTTGTGTGTGATAAGAACATTTAAAACCTATTTTTGCAACAGTTTTTAAGCACACAATACCTTGTTATTAACTATAGTCACATACTGTGCAGTAGATATTACTGAACTTATTCCACATGTCTTTTGTTTCCTTTGACTAATATATCCTCAGATGCCACCCCACCCCACCCCCACCTCCCCCGTAGAACTAATACTAATAACTACTAATAGTAGAATTACTATTTTACTCTCTGCTTTATGGGTTCAACTTTTTTATTCTACATTTTAGTGACATCACGTGGTATTTGTCTTTCTGTATCTGGCTCCTTTTCTTTGCTAATTTAAAAAATTAGCTCATTTGTTTCTTTGTTGTTGACTTGTAAGTATTCTTTAAATATTTTGGATAAAATTCCCTTATCATACATATGATTGCAAGTTTTTTCTGTTATTCTGAGTATTGCCTTTTCTCTTCAGTAAGGGTGTCCTATGAAGCACAAACATTTTTAATTTTAATAAACACTTTTTAAAATTTTGTTGTTTGGGCTTTTGGTATCATATCTAAGAAATCATTGCCAAATCCAAAGTTATGAAACTTACCTCTATGTTCTAAGAGTTTTATAGTTTCATCTTTTATATTTAGGACATTGATCCATTTTAAGTTAATTTTGGTAAATGGTGTGAGATAGAGGTCTACCTTTATTCTTTTTCATGTGGATATCCAGCATCTTAGTGTCACTTGTTGAAGGGATTCTATCCTCATTGGATAATCTTGTCACCCTGGTAAAAAATCAATTGTCCATAGATGAATGGGTTTACTACTGGACTTTCAATTCTATTCCCCAGATTCACATGCTATTCTGTAGCTGTGCAATAAGACTTGAAATTGAGAACAGTCATTTCTCTAACTGTGGTCTCATTATTCAATGTTGCTTTGCTATTCGTTGTCACTGGCAATTTTCTGTGATATACAGGATCAGCTTTTCTATTTCTGCAAAAAAAAAAAGGGCTGTTGGAAAGTTGGAATCTTAATAGAGATTGCATTGAATCTGCAGATTGTTTTGGCGACTATGGCCATTTTCGCAGTTTGAATCTTCCAACTCATCATCACAGAATAACGTTCCACTTAGTTACGTCTTTAGTTTTTTTCAGCAATGTTTTGGTAGTTGTTAATTTTTAATGTAAAAGTCTTGTACCTTCTCAGTTAAATTTATACCTCATTTTTTAATTTTGATGCAATTTTATTTTTTTATTTTAAATTTTATTTGTTCTTAGCATATTCATTCTTACATATTGTGATATTTCTTTACGCCTTTTGCCTGCTCTATCACTTCCCAAACCCCCTCCCTCCATGCCCCCATCTCTAACATCCTTAGGTTTGTTCTCTCCTTTTGAAAGTTCAACTTACTGTTAAAGTCTTTTCTTTCTTTCTTTCCTTCATTCCTTCCTTCTTCTCTTCATCCCTCCCTCATTACCCCTCCCTCCCTGTCTTCCTAGCAGCCAGTTATGAGTGAGAACATGCAGAATTTCTGTTTCTTTGTCTGGCTTGTTTCACTGAACATAATTTTCTCCAGACTCATCCATGTAGCTGCAAATGGCAGAATTTGATTTTTTTTTATGGCCAAATAGTATTCCATTGTGTATATATACCACATTTTCTTTACTCAGTAGTCCTTTGATGGACACTTAGGTTGGTCCCATATTTGGGCTATTGTAAATAGAGCTGCAATGAACTTTGAGTGCAGGTATCCCTTTGACATGATTATTTCCATTTCTCTGGATATATACCCAGCAGCGAGATTTCTGAATCATATGCTAGGTCTTTCTGTAGTTGTTTGAGAAAACTACATACTGTTTTCTATAGTGTAAAAGAGTTCCCCTTTCCCCACATCCTCACAAGCATTTGTTATTCTTAGTCTTTTTAACAATGGCCAGTCTATCTGGGGTGAGGTGATATCTCAATGCAGTTTTGATTTTCATTTCTCTGATGACTAGTGATGCTGAGCATTTTTTCATGTATCTGTTGGCCATTTGTATGTCTTTGAAAAATGTCTATTCAGCTCCTTTGCCCATTCTTTAATTGGATTGTTTGGGTTTTTTTACTGTGTAGTTGTTTGAGTTCTTTGTACATCCTGGATATCAATCCCTGTAAGATGTATAGTTTGCAAATGCCCACTCTCACCACTCCTGTTTAATATAGTATTGAAAGTACTAGCCAAAGCAATGAGGCAAGAGAAAGAAAGGGCATCAAGACTGGAGAGGATGAGGTCAAACTGTCCTTTGTTATACCTCTTTTCCCTGTGTAATGGATACAAAGAAAAGAATTACATGAATACTCAAGCACTATGGATGCATTGAGACCCTGATGGTCTGTACTTCAGTAATTTCCTCATTATGAGGAGCAAAACTGAATGTGGCAGCCGCTTCCAAAGTTAGCCTCTCTCTTTTATTGGAAAGACAAGGAAGCTTTTACAAGAAAATTCTGTTGATTTAACCGTTACAAAGACACAAGGATATTAGCAGAATTAAAGCTAACAAATAGAAAACTAGTAACATCATTGAAATAAGGAAAGTGACATTCCGTAATGCAATTTTCAAAAGGTTAAGTCAATCCACCAACAAAAGTTTGATCTTAGCAAACATTCTCTTTCTTTACAGCAGCTTCCCCAGCATTTTTACATATCAATTAAGTAACCTTGTCTGCCCTTGAGCCAGCAACCTTGCTGTGCCACAGTTCCTTATCTTATAACACAGACTTTTGCCTGAGGAAAGTTCCCTGTCTTTTGCAAGGTTAACATTTCAATATGTAATTTTAAAAAGTTAGGCTAAACCTGAGACTATAGGGCTTTGGAAGCCATGTGAAATACATTTGCTCTATAGTATACTCCACAGTCCTTGTTTGTTGTAACATGATCTTATATATAGAAAAGCCTATAGATGCTACCAAAAAACTCTTACAGCTGATTAATAATTTCAGTAATGTTGCAGGATACAATATCAACACACCAAAATCAATAGCCTTTTTATGCTCCAATAAAAAACTGGCAGAAAGTGAAATCAAGAAAACAAGCCCATTTATAATAGTTACCAAAAAAAAAAAAAAAGCCTATGTATCAATTTAACCAAGGAAGTGAAAGATCTGTACAATGAAAACTACAAAACACAACTGAAAGAAATTAAACAGGACACAAAAAAGTGGAAAGACATGTTCTCAGATGGGAAGAATTAACCTCATGAAAATGTCTGTTCTATCCAAAGCAATCTACAGATTCAGTGCAATCCTCATCAAAATACCAATGCCATTATTTTGATTCAATTTTAAATAAGACTTTTTTCTTAATTTCCTTTTGGGATTGTTTTTTGCTAATATGTACAAATATCACTGATTTTGTATGTGTGTGCTTATGTAGATCATGCATTCTGCAACATTCTTAATTTATTAGAAATTTTGCATTTTTTTTTTGGAAATCATGTCAACTGTGAATAGAGTTTTATTTCTTCCTTTCTAATTTAGATACCTTTTATTCTTATTATTTTGCCTAATTACTCTGGCTAGTAATTCTAGTACAAGGTTGAGTAGAAGTAAAAAAAGCAAGCATGATTGTCTTGTTCTTGATTTTAGAGGGAAAGCTTTCAGTCTTTCACTATAACGTATGATATTAAATGTCCTTTATCATGCTAAAAAAGTTTTATTATATTTCTAGTTTGTTGATTTTTTTCGTGAAAGGGAGTTTAGTATTACATACATATCAAATTTGGGTTGATTTAGCATTTCCATGATGATTTTAAATACTTTTCCATTTTATAGTCTTAATGAGAATGTTCTCAAAGTAATCAAAATACACTATAATTTCTGGGGTCATTGTTTTGTCTTGTATTTAAACACACATACACACACATGCACATTCACACACAAATTGGGGCTTTCGTTGGGTTAAAAAAGAATAAAGTCAATGGAAGACATAAAGATACAAGGGTCCTTCAAATGTTTAAGGAAAACGCATCTTATGAGCAAACTGCATGGATCGCAAAAATTTTTTTACACCAAAATAAACTCATAACTAACTTGTTATAACACATCTGAACAGGATCTAGTTTGAGGCACTTAGAAAAATAAGATATCAGCTTGAAAAGGGCCTCAATCAGATCAACATGAACTCTGCTAAAATTGAAATATGAACAAACATCAAATTGATGATGAACTTTGACTGGAAGAATGGTGAAATCATTGATGCTTTATGAAAAGTTTATGGAGATAATGCCCCATAGAAATCAGCAGGAATGAGTTATGTTGAAAAGAAAGCCCACAGCAGTAGACCATCCACGTCAATTTGCCAGAAAAAAATTAATCTTGTTTGTGTCCTAATTGAAGAGGACTGACAATCAACAGCAGAAAAAATAGCCAACACCATAGACATCTCAACTGGTTCAGCCTACACAATTTTGACCAAAAAATTATGTTGAGCAAACTTTCCACTAAATGGATGCCAAAACTATTGTACTCAGGTCAGCTACAGACAAGAGCAGAGCTTTCTATAGAAATTTTAATATGAGATCAAATCCTAAAACATTCCTTTGAAGAACTGTAACAGGAAATGAAATATGGCTTTACCACCATGATCCTGAACACCAAGCACAATCAAATGGCTACCAAGAGGTGGAAGTTGTCCAGTCAAAGCAAAAACAGATCAGTGAACAGCAAAGATCATGGCATCAGTTTTTTGGGATGTCCAAGGCATTTTGCTTATTGACACTCTGGAGGGCCAAAGAAAAATAACATCTGCTTATTTTGATAGTGTTTTGAGAAAAGTTAGCCAAAGCTTTAGCAGAAAATTCTCAGGAAAGCTTCCCCAGAGAGTCCTTCTTGACCACGACAATACTCCTTTCACTCTTCTTAGCAAACAGGGGCAATTTTGTAAAGTGTCAATGGGAAGTTATTAGGCCTTCACCTTACAGTACTGATTGTCTCCTCTGGCTTCTTTTTGTTTTCTAGTCTTATAAAATCTTTAAAGGGTGTCCATTTTTCTTCAGTTAATGATGTAAAAGAGATTGCATTGACATGGTTATATTCCCAGCACCCTCACTTCTTTAGAAATGGATGAAATGCCTGATATCACTGCATACAAAAGTGTCTTATACTTGATGGAAGTTACCTTGAGAAATAGGGTGCATAGTTTTTAGTTTTGTCTTTTAACTTCAATTTTCCATGAACTTTTTGAAGTCCCCTCTGGAGGTTTGAAGACATTTTGGAGAGAATCCAGATTAAATTATGTTAAAATGCCTACATACATTCAATGATTCTATTTGTACCTCTTATATTTTTGACATCAAGTTTCAGACACATGAAAAACTGAATTTTAAACAATGCTGTCCGATAAGGTTATCGTAAGTTCTTTGTTTAATGTTTATTATATCTATCCATAATTGATATATCAATTTTGCTCAATTCAATTTCTTTTTCTCAATGCAAGAGAGATGTTTCTAGAATTTAATTTTCATATTTAACTTTCAAGAGCTTTAACAAATTTCAACCTGCAAAGACTAAGAAGCATGCAAAAAGTATAAAGATCTAAATGAATGTAATGCATGTTTTGAGATTGCTCAGTTAATGTTTTGAGGTAAAAGTGTCTCAATTCCCTATTTGAAAAATTTATGAACAATTATTATGTGGCCTGAATTCCTAGTTAGCATTTGCATTTACAGAAGAAATAAATTAGATGAGTAAATGCTCCTTACTGGCAATACAAGTATTTATTTCAATGAAAAACTACATAAAGGATTTTTGGAATCAGGAATTTAAAACCCCCATCTCCAATATCTGCCTATAACAACATGGAAAAAGTTTTTGTATCACTCCCTTTTCCTAGTTGGCATTCCCCCTGCCCCATCTTTTTTCTAATCTTTTTGACATTGACTGAGGCTAAAATGTCTGCTAAACTTAATGCCCTATACTTTTTTTAGATAAATGTTTATACATTAACATATGATTTTGAAAATATAAAAACATCCATGTTTTGAAGTTTGATTACAAGGGAACCACCTGAAGAGATTGTTTTTCAGTGACATCCTTCCATCTTTTAGATTGCTGTAAAGCTCTTTGCATGTTTGATAAGATAAGGCAAAGTATTAGTTAAAAGGCAGAATTGAAATAGAAGAGATAGAATATAAGAAACTGTTCTGACAATGCCATGTAAAATACTTCTAAATAAGAGCTAAATAGAAATTTTTAAAAAGTCTGAAATCAATTTTATAAAAATTTGAGGATGTCTGAATGATCAAACAGAGATATTAAAAAGCAAAATAAGGGAGAGGGTTGAAATGGAGGCACATACACTAAAGAATCAGGCTGGGTAAACCCATCCTATGCTAAAAACCCACAAAAGAGTCTGAACTATGGAGGGAAGAAATCAGAAATACCAAACTACAGAGGACAGAGAGTAGGCGAGCTACCCCAGTCCTGAAATTGAAAGTTGCACAAAGACATAAACGTTTGAAGTTATCAAAAATGAATAAGGAAATTTCAAAAAAGTTTAGGCAGAGTGGCCTTTTAAAGACATTATTTATGAAGTTATTCAATAAATATGCATGAAGTATGCCTACAGAGTATTATTTTCATTACTGCAAATAGAGTGATGAACAAGTCAAATATCACTCCGGAGTTCAGAGACTTTATCATCTGGGGGATTTCTAGGAGCAATTCATTTAAAAAACTAATAATCTTCATAATCAATGATAGGCTGGACTCGTGTTCTAAGAAGTAGTGTCCTGGAAAAAGAAAAATAACTTCCAATAAGGTGGCTCAACTATCCAGAGTACCATCCAATATTAATACCATTTTCCAATTCTAATATCCATATGAATTTTTGCATTTAATACCTAAGTATTCAATACCTTTGAATTTAATACCTTTTAATAATATAATTATAATAATTATAATATTAATAATACCTTAATATCCATGTCTGATTATATTTTTCCCCAAATTACAAGTGTTTAATTTCTGACTATAGAAACACAATATCATCCATAGAAAAAAGAAATGACACCTAAGGAAGAATATAAAAACCAGGAGTAATTCTGCTGTAGGGGGTTGAATAACGTCCCTCATATTCATATCCAACAGGAACCTCAGATTGTATTATTAGGAAATAGGGTCTTTGCAGATGTAATGAAGTTTAGGTTCTCTAGAGGAATTCATCCTGGACAAGGTGGGCCCTAAATCCAATGCATGATGTATGGTGTTCTTACAGGAAGAGAAGAGGACACAGAGACTCAGAAAGAAGACCATGAGAAGACAGAGACAGAGACTGGAGTTACACTGCCACAAGCCAAGGAATGCCAGGAGCCACCACAAGCCAATCGAGGCAAGAAAGAATTCTTCCTTAGAGCCTTTGGAGGGAGTGTGGCCGTATCATTTTTAGCACCTTCATTTTTAACACGAAGCCTCCAGAACTGTGATAGAATACATTTTTGTTGTTTGAAACCACGATGTTAGTGCCACTTTTTTTGCAACAGTCTTTGGCAACTAATATAACCATCATTGCCCCACGATATGTATTTTCAACTATCTGAGGTATACACTTTCATGTTTTTTTAATGAATAGAGTTGGAGAAGAGAGAGAGAGAGAGAACAGAGACAGAGACAGAGAGAAAAGCAGTAAATGTGCATCTGTCTTTTAAAAAGAAACTCTTCTTGAATTAAATTTATAGTATTTTTAACAATCTAATTGAGCTGACTTAGAAAGGTCTGTGAAATCAAGGTAGGTCCTTTGTGCAAGCAAATGCTACACAGGGGAGGTATAAAGTAACATAAAGAAATGGGCAGAGAGAACGTACCTGATAGCTCAGAGGGTTCTAACAAAGAGCAGAAAAAGGATTTAAATCTTTCTGAAGGAGTGATGTGGAAAGATTAAACTCTGAAATGGCTATCTTATATATTCTGTATATTCTTCAAATGCTTGTAAACTGACCCCTGTTACTTTTAAAATGTTAAGATATTTTGAAAGCTCTTCTAAAAAGTTTTTCTATTTTTAAAATTTCTGTGTGATCTGTTGTCTTTTTTCACGACTTGTTTCAATTTACCCAACGTGTGATATGTTCTTTCAAAAACATTCAAACTGGAACTGTTGTTATGTCTGAACATGAGAAAACTGCTTCTGTATAACACTGTGGAATTGTGAACTGTGAATTATACTTTAGCACAAAATGTCTCAACTCATGAAATAGGCACCCTACAAATCCCATAGGCATGGAATCATATCTATTTCTCAGGTGTATTGGGGGAGGCTGGGGAGCTGGGGTGAGGAAAGAATTTACGTATGTTAATATAAGTGAAACTAGAGAATAGGAGAAGGAACACTATTGATTTTGTTTTGTTACAATTCTGAGAGCATTTGCTCTTCGAATTAAACTATATTCCCATAGAATTCACCCTACACATCCTAACCCACTTAAGGGTGAATATACTAAGAAAAAATCAACCCAGAATAGGTTTTCAAAAACTCTCCTGTTCATTTCTTCTAGCATGTGTAATATATTCCTTTTCTGCTTATGTGTATTAGATTTCCAAAGAGATACATGTGTACCTAAATAGCCCTAAAATTAGAAGCTATCTTGAAAATAAATATGACTCTGATTCCTATAGAAAGTGGATAGGAATTTTTAATAAAGGAATAAAGTAAGGGTTATTTCTGTAAATAAAATAATTATAACAATTTCAGAAGCTAATGTTACTTAAAAAACATTTTCAAATGTTTAGCTTCAAAATAATTTTCAGTAAAGGCTTTATTGGAGACACCAGTGATTAATATTTCATGATAAGCAGAAATGTTTAGTTTTATTCATGAGATAAAAAAAGTGAAGAAAGGAGCCTCTGAGAGATGATAAAATAAAACCAGAGAAATATAACTTACCTCAAATCCCACAAGCCAGTGACTGAGAAATGTATGCATTGCAAGCTTGGATAGGAAAGAATTTAAAATCTGACACATGGTATCAGTCAGGGGGTGCAGCCAGTGCTAAGTTTAATAACCTCTCCTGCCTATGATGATGACAACACAAAGAAATTCATGAGCTGTACGACTTCAAGAGGCTCTCCCCTTGTCCAATAGCAATTACATGGACTTCATTTCTACAGCTCTAAGAGGTTACAGAGAAGTTCAATATCTGTGAACAGAAAGGATTCTCTTCCCAATCTATATGAGAAAAAATAGGTACAATTTGTCACATACAATTTTGGAGACCTATAAAGTTGACTGTGTTCTTTAGAGAATATAAGTAGAAAAAGTATATTCATGCAGTTTTAGATTACATAATGTATATTTACATATAATTAAAGACTTATTAATACCTGAACATGACATATTTTCATTTGTGTTATTACTGATACTTGGTTGAAAATATATTAATATTTTAGTGTACTATTGTTACATTATTAAAATCTCTCCATTATAATGTATTAGCAAAACATTCTGAAATTTAACTTTTTAAAATGTACAGTATAGAAACTATGGCTTTACAGTGATTTTAAATTAAGATTATTAAAGATTCATAATAGATAACATTGGATAATATACTGGTATTTCCTTCCTATAAGATCTTACAAGCAAAACCAAAGATGGTGTGTATTTTTAATCAAAACTTCACCTTTAAAACCAGCACTTCCTGCACACGTGTTATTTGAGTTGAGAGGAAGGGCATCTGACTTTGCAATCAGTGATTTTGTGTTTTGCCCGTGAAATTAACCTATGCCTTTTGCGAAACTTGATAATCAGTTATTAAATTATTAAGCACATGGGCCAATTAAATAATTATGAACTTCACTTCATACATATCTCCACCCCAGTGAAATAGTCTCTTTTATTTACCAAAAACAATTTGGCAGCTTCTGAAAGAGTTCATGTTAAAACATCCCTGCAGATGTAATATGCAAAGTCTCTTTTTTTTCTTTTTTTTAATTCAAAACGTTTTAATATTGGCTTGTACATATTTGTGTATTATAGTGTGTTGTTTCAGTACATGCATATACTGCACAATTGTTTACTTAGGGTAGATAGTATAGTTTTGTACCATTAGTCCACCACTTCCCCTTCTCCCACCCCACTGCCAGTCTCGGGTAACCATTCTACTCTCTAATTCTATGAAAACCACCTTTTCTTTTCTTTCTTTCTTTTTATTTTTTTTAGATTCCGCTTCTGAGTTATTCCATGCAGTATTTGTATTTTTATGCCTGACTTATTTCACCTAACATGATGGTTTCCAGTTCCATCCATATTGCTGCAAATAATAGAATATCATTTATTTCTAGAGCTCAGTAGTAGTCCATTGCGTATATATACCACAATATTTTCATTCATTCATCCCTTGACATTTATGTTGATTCTATCCCTCAGCTAATGTGAATAGTGCCAGGATGAGCATGAAAATACAGATGTCTTTTGATATATCAATTTTATTTCCTTTGGGTATATGCCCCATAGTGGGATAGCTGGATCATAAGGTAGATCTATTTTTAGTTCTCTGAGGAACCTCCATACTGTTTTCCACAGTGGCTGTACCAATTTACACCCCACCAGTAATGTAGAGTTCCTTTTTCTCCACATTCCTGCCAGCGTTTGTTATTTCCTGTCTTGTTGGTAATAGCCATTCTAACTGGAGTGAGATGGTATATCTCATTGTGATTTTAATTTGCATTTCCCTGATGATTAATGATGGTGAACATTTTTTCATGTGCTTGTTGGCCATTTGTATGTCTTTTGAGGAATGTGTGTTCAGGTCCTTTGCCCATTTTTAAATTGGGTCATATGGGTTTTTTACTGTTGAATTTAAGTTTCTTTGTATATCCTGGATATTAGCCTCTTGTCTGATGTGTAGCTTGTAAATATTTTCTCCCGTTCTGTAGTATATCTCTTCACTTTATTTACATTGTCCCTTGCTGTGCAGAAGCTTTTCAGTCCAATATAGCCCCATTTGTGTATTTTTGCTTTAGTTGTCTGTGACTTTGTAGTCTTGTTCAAAAAAGCCCTATCCACTCCCGTTTTGTATAGTGTTGTCCCTATATTTTCTTCCAGTAGCTCCCTGGTTTTGGGCCTTAAATTTAGGTCTTTGACATATGTTTGAGTTGATTTTCGTATATAGAGAGATATAGGGGTCTAGTTTCAATTTTCTGCATGTGAAGATTTAGTTTTCCCAGCACTGCTTGTTGAAGAGTCTGTCCTTTTCCCACTGTATATTTTTGGCACTTCAACTGCCAAAAATCAGTTGGCTGTCAATGTGTGGATTTATTTCTGGGCTCTCTATTCTGTTCCACTGGTGTATTTGTCTGTTTTTATGCCAGTACCATGCTGTTTTGGTTACTATAATTTTGTAGTATAATTTGAAGTCAAGAAGTACGACATCTTCAGCTTTGTTTTTATTTATTTTTTGTTTGTTTGTTTGTTTGTTTGGTGTTGTTCAAGATTGCTTTAGCTATATGGATTTTTTTGTGGTGTGATACAAATTTTAAGATTTTTTTTTCTATTTCTGTGAAGAATATCATTGGGTCATTGGTATTTTGATAGGTATTGTATTGAATGTGTAGATGGCTTTCAGTAATATGGACATTTTGATGATGTTAATTCATCCAGCCCAAGAACATGGGTTGTCTTTCAATTTATTTGTGACCTCTTCGATTTTTTTCAACAATGTTTCATAGTTTTTATTGCAGAGTTCTTTCACCCCCATTGGTTAAATTTTCTCATAGGTACTTTTTTTTTTTTTTTTTTGGTAGCTATTGTGAATGGGGTTACTTTTTCTGAAAGAAAAGGAAATCTTCATTCATCTTGATTCTTGCTTGTCAATATTGCATATAATTCCACAGATGTCTTAGAAACAACCCAAAGTTAATATTTGCCCTATATTCATTTGTAAGTCTTCAAATGAACTGCATATGCTGGTATATAATGTACACAGATATTTACAAGGTGCAAGTTTATTGGAGATCCTAATTTTAGAAGAAAAAATTTTAAGAGATTTTCATTCTACTAGTACTGAAAGTGATTTAATCTTTTTTTTTTTTTTTTGGTGTGGGGAGAAAGCATTTGTTTTACACATTAAAATGGACACATTTTATCCTGGAATGCAAAAGAAAATCATAAATAATAAAAATGCTACAAGCCTATTAACTGTGAAGACAAGTCAAAACTGCATAGCTTAAATATATTATTATCAGTGCATGCTGGTGCATGAATTACAAGGAAAAATAAACAACAGAAAACTTGAGAATAAATTTCCAATTTCCACAGCATACTTAAAAAAATACATTCCCGCCCACCCAAACATACACATGGACACACACACTATATTTGGTCCTATCTGTAAATAAAAAGCATGTTAAATATAAAATATATTTGAATCATTAGTGTGTAGACAATATCTATCAGTAAAATATGTGTAAAGAAATATATATATGCATTTATTCTATGACTATGTATTTGAGATTAATATTATTGTTGGGATACTTTGTGTTGCAACATTCAGTTATTTGGAGGAAACATCATAGTGATAATTTACCAACAGTAAATGCACATTCTTTGTTTTTGTTACAGTAACTTTTACAGAAACTTTGTATGTTAATTTTCCTGAATAATATCTTCATATTTCTTAGTGCTGGCATAATTTAAAATATAAATCTGACCTAGAATATTTATGATGTAAATATGGCATAGAGGGATGATTTTTTTCTGCTCTTAACTTCTATTTAACGTGTTAAATAATTTTGCATCATGGATATGGATTTTTCAGTCTTACTCCTTTTAGTAGTAATAAAAATAACACTTCTTTTTAAAATTTAAGGAATGCTAGACATCAGGGCTCACCACAAAACTATGAGCAAAGTAACTTTTATTTGTTTTGTTGTTTATGTCTGTATATATACATATGTAAGTTTTTTGTTATGTCTACATATTCATGTCTGTATGTGTGTTTGTATTGTCTGCATGGTACTAATTTGGCTTATGATTAATGCATGCTCATTAAATAAATAAGTATACTTTTCAAATTCACATGACTTAAATTTTCTAAAGTTCTGATAAAATAAATATATCTTCAAAATTTTATTTAAACCTTTTACCTAAATTTGGCTCAATGTCAATACACCTCTTCCTTGTCTCAGCTCTTCCTCCTGGCCATGCTGAGAGAAACAATATCTTTTAGACATTATCTTTGCTCCACATGGCCTCTCTGGATTCCATATGGCTCTAAATGCCATATGGAAACCTGGGACCCAAGATGGCTAGTGAAAGGAAACCTATGCCCAATATCTCACAGGCCCTAGTTAACATTATCTGATAAGGGTGTAGATTTAATACACCCAGCTTTTGGCTGGAAAACCATAAATATTTATTTGGTAGAAATAACTGGGGCTCAGACTAGGCTTTATCTAATTTGCTCTGAGAAATGGATGCCTATTTACTAATGTGAATGCATAAAAATGTTCTTAGCAGCACACATTCTAGCCTGGGTTTACTAATCAAACAGGATTACATTTGTCTTTTCTAGAGGTCTTGTAAATTGTGCATGATAATCTCTGGTGCTCTCTCCCTTTGAAATCTTTGTCACTTTGGTTTTTGTGGTAATTTGTGGTCTTATTCAACTAAATGTTTTAAGTCTTTTGTTATTTGACAAAACTTTCCAAAACTAAATTCTAAGAGCTCAACCTTTGGACTTAAGTTAACTTTGAGGAGTCCCAAGGGCCCTGGAGCTTCTCAAAGGATATATAAAAGATGTATCAAAACTAATTGGCTTATTTGATAAATTAGGCTACATGGAAAAGCATTGTCAGTACTGAGATGTTATGAATATTTGTTCCAAAATTTTGTAAGTTTCTTAAAAATCTGTATCTTGATATAAATGCTACTGGTCACAATCTTGGTTCAATTATAATTTTAAAATGTTATGTCTTCAAATATTTCATGAAAAAACTCTGATGTGTAGAGTTTCCTAAAAAATGTTGAGTTCATACCTTTAAACTAAGTTTACAAAATTCTAATGAAGAAACTGATGGGTTTGTGAAATTACACACCAAGGTCAAAACAACAAAAGTTAATTAATGAACTGATTAAAAATAATTATGGGTTTTTACAATTTCCTTAATTTGAAACACTGCTGGTTCCTTTAATGTTTTGTTTTCCAGATTTAAGAAAACTCTCTCTCTTAAGCTATCTGTAACTGAGAACAGTTGGGTAAAATATCCTTTTAAACAGAAATTAAAACATTCATTTTCTCTCTATTAGATTCCCCCCCAAATTTAATAACTTTAAGTATCTTTATGATTATTATGACAATGTAGCTATTTTTATAAGTTCAGTAAAAACACTCTCTCTTTATAACAGGATATAATTTAGAACTTTGGTTATAAGATAGCATGTCTCTTCTAAGTTGCTGATCCCTCTTCACGTTGCCGTAGTTTGGCCCAACTGCTGCTTCGTCTTGTTGCTTCATCTTTCCCCTGGTGTGGGACAGGACAACCACCTGGGAATGAGCCTTCCCAGTGCCGAAGGATTTATACAAAGAAAAGTAAGACCTTTTCAATCAAAATGTTGATCATCAATGCTTTTATGAGGAATGCCTTGGTCATTAAGGGGGAAATAATACCTTGTCTACAAAAGCAGTTCTCTAAATTTTCTCACCCTTAAAGAGGGTGCTTGTAACTTGGATGAGACATCCTGTTCTTAAACAAAAGATTTGTAACTGATCAAAAATTTTACAAGGACTAGATACTTTAGAAACTGTAATGCCCTGGACAGGTGAACATCAACAAACTCTCTGGACTCAAAATCAATGATTATACAGACCAGAACCAAACTCTGGAGTTTCAACAACTGGTAATTACACCCCAATTCACAGTACCGGGAATGATGCCAATGCAACAGCTCTGAGAGACGATGACATCATCAGTCCTCACCTCAAGTAAATTAAAAGGACTTGCCATGCTAAATGATACTAACTTTGCTTTAACAAAATGCCTTTGTCTTAACTGTGAAAACCTGAACTATAGCTTTTGCTTTTTCCTTTAATTAAATAAATAAAATGGGGGAGATGTGGAGTACACTGCCATTATAAAGCAAACATATTGCACAGGGCCTATTTTCCAAAGCCCTGCAGTCTCAGGTTTAGCCTAACCTTTTGGAATTACATATAGAAATGTTAACCTTGCAAAAGACAGGAAACTTTCCTCGGGCTAAAGTCTTTGTAACACAGCAAAGTTGCTGGCTCAAGGACATACAAGTTACTCGATTGATATGTAAAATACTGGGGAAATTGCTGTAGGGAAAAACAGTGTTTACTAAGATCAAGCTTTTGTTGGTGGATCGACTCAACCTCTTGCAAATTGCATAATGGAATGTCACTTCGCTTTTTTTACTGATGTTACCAACCTTTATTGTTAAACTATACTTAGATATATCCCCACCCATGTTCTCTTCTTGTAACTTCCTGGTCTGGAGAATAAATGTGGGAAGAGAACCCCAGTTTGTGGTTAATTTCCAAAAGAAAGGAATGCCCCTCTCTTGAGGGTTCTGGGAAATTAACCCCTTTGGTATCTCTCACTGCTCAGAAGAAATGGGCTTTGTGTAATCCTTTTTGTGGCTCCATCACCCAGGGGAAGAAAGGGGATAAATCCATGTGAGGCAAAGCAACAGATGTAGTCTCATTAGCGTATTTTTTCTTTAGTGGTCTATGATTTTGTAGTCTTGTTCAAAAAAGCTTTGGCCACTCCCATTTCGTGTGGCATTTCCCCCATGTTTTCTTCTATTACTTTCAGTCTTCTGCATGTGGATATTCAGTTTTCCCAGTACTGTTTGTTGAAGAGGTTCTCCTTGTCCCGCTGTATATTTTTGACACTTGGATTATCAAAAATCAGTTGGCTGTCAGTGTGTGGGTTTATTTCTGGGGTATCAATTCTGTTCCATTGGTCAACATGGTTTCTTCTTTCTCTTGCTGCAGCTTCTTCCACCTTCATGAACTTTGCAGGTCTCTCCTCCTTTCTTCCACATTCCAGCAGATCCTGGTTGGTAGTCTTTGCTTTTTAATATTTGTAATTTGGTCAATTGTGGGGGAAAGTGATGCTGGAGACCATCCATTTTGCCATCTTGATAATATCCAACAAATATACTTTAAAAATAAATAAACATCATGAAAAATTCTGATATTCAGTGATTTGCATAATAAAAATTAACTGGTTTGTCCCTGTATAACTTCTTCTTACTCTCTTGGAAGAAAAAAAAAAAGAGGTGCTTTTTTATATTTAAATTCTGTACTATTTCTGCACCTGTACCTATACTTATACAGAAAAAAATAAAACCTAGAAACATAAATCTCAAGTTGATCGTGTTATTTGAACTGGCATTGAGGTTAAAATTCCCAATTGCATCTGCTTTTTTATTTTCCTAAATGGTGATTTTATACAATCTCTTCTCTCCTCAATTTTCTCACATCTCTTCACCCTTTCTCAAACTGAGGGGGTGACTTTGTTTCTTATTTCACTAAGAGGATGGGAAATCCATTTATGGTATTTGAAAGACAGGGTCTTTAAGAAGTGGTGGGATCACGAGGACTGTGCCATCATGAAAATATTAGTCCATTCATGAAGTAATGAGTTATCATAGGTGTAGCTCTGATGGCTTCATAAGGAGAGCAAGTGAGAAGGTTTGCTCTCATGCTTATGCCATTCTCTCCCCATGTGACACCCCGGGTCGGCCACCAAGAAGACCCTCACCAGATGTGTTCCTTGGACTTTGGACTTTGCAGCCTCCCAAACTGTAAGAAATAATTTTATTTATTTATAAATTAATCAGTTTCAGGTATTCTGTTATAAGCAACATAAAATGGACTAATACAGTGTGTATATAGTATATACATGGGTGTGTGTGTGTGTGTTTGTGTGTGTGTGTATATATATATATATATATATATATATGATCAGAATCGTTTAATCATGTTTAGACAAGTCATGGTATAACTACCAGATATGGCTATGAAGATTTGATGTTCATAAAGCCAACATTTATAGCACCATTTATGGAAAATTATTAACCCTCTTTTTGTTGATTTCTAAGGTAATTTCAAAGTTTTATGTTTTGTGGTAGATATTTAAAGCAATATTCAATGAATGCAGTATTTGAAATCAGGTGTCTATTGTGGCTGTTTTCTCAGGGCACACATTAAACACAAATACACGAAGTTATCCACATAAATATGTTTATATTTTTGATGTTTTTGCTTGGGTGGACAAGGCAGGAGAGGGAGAGGCAGAAAAGGAGATGAAATGAAGAAACTTAGTGAATATGCTGGCAGATAACACATTTATCTATCTCATATTTTTTCTTGGTTTACGGTTTGTCCTTAAGATGTTCCATTATTTTAATTCTAACTCTCAGTAGCTAGAAATATTTATAGTGCTAGCTAAATTAATGTAATATGAAAATATAGGCATTATAAGCTCCCAAAGGAATAATAATTAATTTTGCTATAGAGCAATGTTGAAGATTTATCTTTCTATTTGCATGGAGATTATATTATGCTATCCCTTATGAGTACAAAATAGCTTACCTGCAATTCTAGCTCACTTTGAATCAATGAGTACAACTGATGACTCTGTATTTCATGTTTCAGAGCAAGATTACAGATAAGATTTTCAAATTAATATCATTGGCACAATTGACTTTATGAGAGATGGATGTCTTTGTTAAGTCCTTTCATTCTATATAGATTTAAATCTATGGATTTAAATTTTCAGCTTATCTTAAATTGAACTCTTTAAGTAAAGTATTTAAGTAAAATTATTTAAGTAAATTATTTAAATAGTAAAATATTTACTTAAATTACTGAAACTACTATTTAAATTATTTATTTAAACTGATTAAAAAAGCTGATTGTAATTATGTTAGTCTACAAAAAAATAAGAGGTCATTGGTTTGCAAGTAGAGGAAAATATAATCTATTTTCTACATGGCTTTAATATTATTTATAAAGACAGAGTTGAACTACAAATATTAAAATACAAGTATAGTTTACTCTCCAAAAAGTATGTTCATAATAGTTCTAGATGGCTAATCTGCCAAAGAGGAAAAAAAAAATGGAATAAGAAAAAAATCATTTAAAAGTGTATTTTTAAGCATATTCTGAATGCAAAAATGATCTAAAAGTATTGTATTTATTGTTGACTATAAAAGAAAATTAACTGGAATATAAAGCAGAAAAAAGAAATCATGGATTAGATAGAAAAATAAATGTTACTGTAAAAATAAATTTAATGTTTTTATTTAAGTCTAATGTAATATGTTGAAAGGTTAAACTCTCTGGTTTGCTTATTTTCTAGTTCATTTTTAAAAAGCAGAATTGTCATAATTATTGTAGTGAATGTTATATCTTCAGTTAACCATGGAAACATCTGCTGGTCTTTGGGGATGGGTGAAGAAAGGAAAATTACAATGTTTGGTTTCATATTTGCTAGACCTGATTATATGTTCCAGAGAAAGTTGCCCACATTCTTGCTATATCCTTATGAAAATCACAGGTATACAGCAACTGTTTATATATTTTTCTTTATGTGTGCACATGTACTAATGTTTTTAAATTTTTTCATGTTTATATATGCAAGAATATGTATGCCCATTTCAGAATAGGTAGGAAAAGAATTCAAGTTTAGACATTGATATTTGAAACATATTATGTTCATGTTCTTTATTTCCTTCAAAGAAAACAACCTACGAGCAGCCAGTTCATGTAATCATATATTTTCAAGGTAGTTATTGCTCTAACAAAAGCTTGACTCAATTTATGCATAAAAATAAATCTCTCAAATTTCTATTTTCAACATAAGGAAATTCTAATTCAGTATTGACAATGATGGATATTGTCTAAGGCACAACGCATTGTCTGCTAAGGAAGCATAGACAGTCTTGTTGCTAAATACTCTAATAACCAGAAGATAGAATACATACAACTATTAGATATGACTTAGAGATAAAATATCTATTGGTTACAAATCTATCTATCTATCTATCTATCTATCTATCTATCTATCTATCTATCTATCTATCTATCTATCTATCATCTATCTATCTTTAGGTAAATCAAAGCACTTTTTTTTCTGATTAATGAAATAAGCCTTCTAAAAAAGAAAGTATTTGCACCACAACACTGTTGTTGAACTTATCGAGGAGAGAAAAACATTAAGGCTTCAACCCCAATGGCATGGAAAAAGTTTTGTCATTTTATACAAATCAGGAACATTTCCTACGCTTTTAAGAAATGAAAAAGTGTTGACATGTGACAGAGAGGTAGTGTATATATTTTACCAACTGCAAACACACAGCATGGAAAAATTAGTTCTTAAATGATACTTTTGATGTTTTTCTTCATTTTGCAATGTTTTAAAAAAAATAATTGTGGAAAATATTTTTTTATTGTGATTCTTCAGGGAGGTCATTTAATATAGCTTTCAACAAGTTGGGAAAATTAACACTTCACCTTTGACCTTGTTGGAGAATATACTTTTATTTAGATAATTGCTATGGAAACCTTCAGCAATAACATAAAATGGTTTATAAAGTGAACACTAACTCAGGATGAACATACATTTTATAAATTACTATTTTATTTTTGAACCATTAATAAATGTTTAAAAAGTAAATTTTTTTAAAAGTTCACTTTTAGATGATTTTCACAAAAGTAAATGCCCATTTATTTAGTTAAAAGCTCATCAAACAGTTATTAAAACTGAAAATAAAGTGTCATAAAATGTAGGGAACTATAAATTTATAGTCAGTTATCTACCCTACTTCTAATTCAGTGATTCACTTCTAATATGTGATTGAATGAATGATTGCAAAATTAATAAGAAACAAAGTTATTCAAATCATGACTAATTTAAATCTGGATTTACTGAAAATATAAACTAGGCAATGTGTGTTCACTTTTGAAAACTAATCAATGCACATTTTCATTAAATACAGAACTACCTGAGTTAATTTGAAGTTCTTTTTAAATTCTCAAATTTTGATATGAATGTCACAGTGATCAAAAACACATTTAATATAAATTGTAATTTAGCCAAAGGTTAAAAATCACTATAGCTTTAGCAATTACAATAAAAATATCTGGAAATCAAGGTCATGTCTGTACTGTAGTATTTTAATAATGCCTTCTCTTATATCTAGTCAGTTAGAGAGGTACCCTAAGCCCATTACCATCCTAAAGTTCAGAATGACACCCCAATACATTCCTCTGTGAATTACGAGATGATTCTGAATGTAGGGGAGGATTCAAATTGATCCGTGGACTCTCAAAATTCTTTTTTGAATTAGAAGAACTTTTAATGGAATTCCACTGATCTTTTACCTTTTGAAATAACTCAGAGTCTACCTAAAACTGTGAGTGTGGTCTGATAAATTAATCTCATCACTGTTACCCTTACAAACATGCTTCCCCTAGTGCCATGAAGCATTGTGCTGACATTCCGATTGAAGTCAGCTTACAAAGACTGAGTCACACTATGCAGTCAAGAGTGAAAATTAATCACTTCAGGCTAATTCTTGGCCTTGCACAGGAAATATTGTTAAATGAGAATCAATGCTATGTGGAGAATAAAACATTTTTGTGATGCATTCTCGGAGTGAGAGTACTTGCAGTTTCTAACTTGTAAAATACATGCAAAAGCAGAAAATGAATGAGAAGCTTTGTAGATGATAAAGAAATGAGGGAAAAAGAGAAGGGTATCTTATAGTCTTGTATGAAAGCTAAAACATAATTTATAGTTGACCTTGCTGTGTACCACAGGAAAAACCATTAGTTCCAGCCATGCCAGTTCTGTGCACCCTGTTACTAAGCTATCAACCGTAGCCCCCAGATGCCAATTAAAGGAGGTCAGGTGAGGAATACCCACCTGAATCTTCCTTGAAAACTCCAGGTGGGAAACATTTTTAGTATAAATGGAGAGTACTATGGACTTGTTTTCGAATGACTCATAAAAGAAAACCTAGTGTTCTTTCTACTTAGGCTTTGAACATTACTTTAGATACTCCTCCTGACTGAGCAGAGAATTGAAAACTAGAAATCATTTTCAAACAAACGTTCTACCTGCTAGCATATAATTATTAAATTCATAAGGCCAATACAATTCAAATGACAAGTCTATAGTATAAAAGTAAAGTATGATTTTTACAAATCTTTTCAGGTACTGGTATTGCAATCTATATAGGTAGATAAAAAGGAAATGGAAAACAGTAAACAAACTATACGCCAATTTAAACTGAAATGAACATACACTTTCTTATATTTGCCTCTTCATATTTCCATTATTAGTAACAGACTTAGAAAAGGAAAGTGTGTGTATATTAAAATAAAAACATAATTTATAAAGATTGAATTTGCAACGAATAGGAGTCGATAATGTCTTTACTGGTTGAAAATAAAATTAACAGTTGTTTGTATACTGAAGTTAAGATTACTGTTACAGTTAGGTAACTTAATTTAGAGCCATGGCATAAAATTCCTTCTGTTAAAGGTTATAAAATATAGTACAACAGTTATTCGCCACGTGCCTTGTCATTCTAGAAGTTAACATTACTGAGGAAATCAACCCCATATCGCATAATGCTTAACCAGAATTCTCTTCATTAACACTTTGTGGTTTGGTCTCATTAAATTTATAAATGGGTAAGAATATATTAACCACAAATTTATATTGTTAGTTAAAAGTTTGATTCCTAACTAAAGGCTTCCTTTGCCCCTTGATGGGTAAGCAAAATAAAATTTCATGACAAAAATTTAAAAATACAAAAACACGTGTATACATGACATTGTATTTTATGTAGATTAAGATTTATACTTGAATAAATGGATCTGTTTCCAGAGAAAACACAGAATAAAGTCTCTGAGGGCTATTTTTCTCCCTCTAGAATGGACCAAAAGTAAAAATCTAACAACACTAAAGTTTTGAGTGCATAGGGAGCAACAGGGAATCAGAGTGGCTGATGGAGTATAAAATGGTACAAAAACTTTGGAAATTGCTTGGAAATTTCTTATAAGGTTAAGCATATATCTATTTGACTGAACAAAGTTTCCAAATGGAAACTCCCTGGTAAATTAATGCATATGTCTAAAATCATATGTATGAAAATATTATTGAAGCTTCATTCACAAAGCCAGTTAATACAAGCTATATAAATATTCATCAAAAGTAGAATGAGTAGTTTTCATATATTTATGTAATGAAATGTCATTTAGAAATAAAAACAATTTACTGATTAACCAACAGCATAAATTAATTTTAGTAATATCATGTTGTTCAAAAGTATATAAGCATACAAATAATTCCATAATGAAATTCAAGAAAAGGCAAATATAATCCATAATATTGGAAATCAAAACAGTGGTTGCTTTGATAGAAAAGAGGATTGACACAAAGAAGCATAAGGGAATTTTTAGAAGATGGAAATAGCCTAGGCCTTGAAATAGAGTATAGATTTGCTAAAACTCAATGAACTACACACTTAAACTCTTTGCATTTTTTAACATAAATAGTTTATTATGTTAAATGTATACTTACATTTAAATAAATATACCTCAAATTATAAAAGAAAGAGTGAAAACAGATAGACTGTTGGAAGGCTATTGGTCTAGTCTACCTGAGGTACATTCAGGTCTTGGACTTGGGTGGTAGTGGTGAAATTAGACAGTAAGCAGACTAAGAATATATTTTGAAAGTTAGAAAAAATATTATGTGAAACAAGCCAGGCACAGAAAGAGAAATACCACATGTTCTCACTTATTTGGTGGAGCTAAAAATCAATCAATAAATATACAAACAAATGGTGGTGGTGTCGGGGGCAGGGAAGAAGACACAACAATCTCAACAATTCCTTGAACTTGTTAAGACAAATGAACAGATAAGATGTTGATGGGGGAGGGGGAGAGGGAGGAGGAGAGAGGAATTGGTAAAGGGAGGACACAAAAATCAACTATGTTGTATATTGATAAATTAAAATAAAAAAAGAAAGAAAGCTGAGTTCACAGAATTTTCTAATGATTATGTATTGTTTTAGCTAAGGGAGATAAGGCAGTACAATAAAGTAGTGTTACTCTTTTTTTTTTTATCTTTTTGTTGTAAATATCATTAGCCACATTAATAGTCATGAGTATTGGAGATGATATTCATTCTGCTTAACTTCCATACATGGATTACTATACATATGGGTGTGTGTATATCTATATATATGCATCTTGCAAACTGTAGTGTAATATATAGAATTGCATTTAGTGTAAAACGTAACAGATGAAAAGTTCTCTGAATCCCTCAAAATGTAGCAGATTTTAACATAAAGGTAGAGCTGTTGTTATATCAATGTTACAGCTTTTTAACATCTGAAATTGCAACTTAATACATTCCACATTCTTCCCAAAAGATCACCAAATATATTTTGCCTTCACTCTTTAGCTTGATTAAGAGAGAAGTCAGGACCATTCTCTGTTTGAAATGATAACATATAGGTAATCAGATCTGCAGTAATCATTACCAGGTTAAGGAACTGATTAGCTCATGAGCCACTTGAGATGCACCACAATTTTGATCTACAGATTTGGCCTGGTTCTGAGAAAAACTATCTGTTCCTTTTCTTCCTCCTTATATATAAGGTCGGATTTTACCCCTTAAGCATAACAAATGTCTCCATATTTATGAATTGGTTATTGACATCTCTTGGAATTATGAGGCCTTTATTATTCTTTCACATTAGAAGAGTTTTCTGTAACTTGCGCCGTTGGTATACTTATTAAAGATTCAGTTTAAATCAAGCATCTTTGCTGGATTCTAATTTGACCCTACCTCTCCCTTATCTCCTTCCAATCTTACCACACCTTTCTCCTCTTTGCTCCTGATCTGAATTCACCTGAAGCTTCAGTGTTCATTGGCCTTAGAGACCTAGTATTGACCACATTGCTACACACAAGACAGCACGAGTCTTATGCAGACATATTGTATTATTTGAGAGGTTCCTCAGTTCTAAGAGTTGTATGTTAACGAATCCATTTGTTTCATTAACATACAGGCACTAAAGACTTCTGTTAAAACAAAACTTTGATAGAAAATACATGTTTTAAGATTTTCAGTCACAAATGTCTTAGCTAGGATTGACTTGCTAAATTAATTTCTAATGAGATGTCAGGGAAAGGAACATAAGGCAAAACCATTTTGATGAAAAGAAGAAATCAAGGAAAAGTGAGACTGTTAAGATGAATTCAGAAGTTGACTCAGAGAGTCTCAGCCAGGTGGTGGGAGGAGCTGGCCAGTGCAGGTAGGGTGAGCCACAGACAGAGGGCCCAGCCTGGGTGAGATGGCACCAACACGGAGCAATATCACAAAAATAGAGAAGACTGGAAGCTGAAACAAGCGACCCCCTGATGAAATAAAGTCTGAGTGTTATTTAGATGAAATGGTTTTAAACCCCGATTGAAAATGAGTACTTTTTAAAAATGTAACATCCTTAGAAAATTTTACTACTCTATAATTTACCCTATTGTGAATAATTTCAAACTCAAAACTGTTTCTGATGTAGAATCCTAAAGTATATGATCTAGATACTTCAATACTTTCCAAGTGAATTTTTTTAAAAAACATAGTTCTGATACCATTTTACCTCATAGTTGTAATAAATTTATACTTGGTATTTTGAGTTCCAATTGTATCTCTGTTTGATGTTTGTTGGGGCAGAAAACTGTTATTTCTTAACCCTCCCATGATTTATTGTATAGTCTGGAATCATAAATAAGAAAATAATCATGCCTGAAGATGGCGGCGGCTGCGGCGGCTGGCGCGGAGTAGCTGAGGTGGAAAAGGTGGCCACTGGGCCTCAGGCAGCCGGGAAACTTGTGGACCTTCCTCTGGCCATCTCTTAAGGGAGGACTGCTGCTGCTGGCCGGTCGTGGGGGCTCAACGCCACTTTGCCCCCGGCAGGAGAGGCTGCCTCATTTACAGGCAACAGCTTTGAAGTGTGGAGCAGGAAAAGAACTGATTCTTAGCTGCAAAAGCGAGTCTTGAAACAGGGAACACGGCGCCAGGGCTGCTGTGGATGCAGCCAGGATCCTGGAGGCCGGGGCTGCGCTGAAGGCAGCCAGCTGCCCTATTCAGGATTCGAGGTTTCAGGCCGGCATTAAAGAAGATTCCTGGGAGCGCCCGAGCGGCCCCGCGACTGAACAGCCCGAGGCGGCAGCGCCGAGAACACGGAAGGCAACAAACCAGAGACAGAGCGAGCGCCCGACCTGGCACAGCACTGTGAGTGATCCCTGGCACAGCTCTGTTCGGGGGGTGAATGCCCACGCGGCTTCCGCCTGCACCACCAGGCCACTCATTACCACGGTGCTGCCTCCATTTTCCCAGGTGCGGGCAGCTCTGCCCTGCTCGGCCATCACTGAGCCCATTTGCTTGGCCTGGCGCGGGGCTTTCCGGACCCTGCGGGCCGACCTCCTCTCCCACTCCCTCTGCGGTTCTCTGGCAGGGCTGGGGGTGTGGGGCGTCCCGACCAGTTTTGGGAGGGCTAGGAAGTACGGGCGGGCCGACTGTCACTCCACCACACCCTGGACTCCGGCCCGGTAAACTTCCTGTTACTGGGAGGCAGATACCATCTCTGCGACCACCAGTTTGGAAAAAAGCCTAACGAATTTCTGGTTGGGAATAGTGTGGTAGGAGAGTTCCCAGGTCCGCTTGAACCTGCCGGAGAGCAGGCTGCAGGCGGGCACTAGACTCGGTTTATACCGGGGGGATACAAAGGTGAACAAGACCCGAGAAAGATCTACACAGTGCTACAAAGGCACCCAGAGAGACTGGTCGTCTGTGCCTAGCAGAAACCTGGTAGACTTCCTGGGCGAGGCGGTGCTGAGCAGGGTCTTGAAGGCCCAGCTGATAGACGAGGGGTGCAGAAGACACGCCCCAGCCCAGCACAGTGTGCACAGAGGGGGGAGACGTGCGGCCAGGGAGGCGGAGACTCGACAGAAACCACACACCCGGTGGGGTCGCCACTGCACGATCTAACAGCCTGGGCCAGAGCACACGGAACGGGGAGAAGTCCTGTACAGAAAGTGAAAGCTCAACAGAGATCACACACCCTGTGGTACGTGATCCACCAGCCCAGCAGAGTACAAGCTGACCAGAAAGGTGGATCCCCGGAGAAGCCCAAGACCCGAGGCAACCACACACACAAGACACTAGAGGCCAACTGAGCAGTCACGGTGGGAGCCATACCAAATTGGCAACCACAGCAACATCCTAGTTAGTCATTAGTCTTAAACCAGTGGACTGTGAAACCCCCTGCAACAATGAATAAACACCAAAAAAAAGACACCAGAAATACAAAAAATCAAGAAAGTACACCACCAAAAGTTAATAAATCTCATACTCTAGATCCTATAGAACAAGAAGCCCTTGAAATAACTGACAAGGAATTTCGAGTGATAATTCTAAGGAAACTAAATGAGATACAAGAAAACTCAGCTAGACATCATGATGAAATGAGGAAAAGTATACAGGATCTGAAAGAGGAAATATACAAGGAAATCAATGTCCTGAAAAAAAATGTAGCAGAACTTGCTGAACTGAAGAAGTTATTCAGCGAAATAAAAAACACAACGGAGAGTTTAACCAGCAGGCTTGTCGAAGTTGAAGAGAGAACCTCTGAACTTGAAGATGGGCTGTTTGAAATAACACAAGCAGACAAAAAGAAAGAAAAAAGAATCAAGGACATGGAAGAAAATCTGAGAGAGATATCAGACAACCTCAAGCGCTCAAATATCCGAGTCATGGGTATTCCAGAAGGGGAGGAAAATGGAGATTCCATTGAAAACATATTCAACAAAATAGTGGCAGAAAACTTCCCAGGTATAGGAAAAATCACAGATCTTCAGATCCAGGAAGCTCAACGATCTCCAAACGTATTCAACCCAAAAAGGCCTTCTCCAAGACATGTCATAGTCAAATTGGCAAAACTCAGAGACAAAGAGAGAATCTTAAAAGCTGCAAGAGAGAAGCGTCAAATCACCTATAAGGGAGCCCCAATCAGGTTAACATCAGACTTTTCATCACAAACCCTAAAAGCTAGAAAGGAATGGGATGATATTTTCAAAATACTAAAAGACAAAGATTGCCAGCCAAGAATACTCTACCCTGCAAGGCTATCCTTCCGAAATGAGGGGCAAATAGTATATTTCTCAGACAAACAAAAACTGCGGCAGTTCACTACCACAAGACCACCCTTACAAGAAATCCTCAAGGGAGTACTGGGTTTGGTTCCTGAAAAATAACTACCACTGCCATAAAAACCTAAGAAAAATCTAAACCCGCTAGTACAATAAAAATGGCATTCATGAAGAGAAAACAAGCTAACAAAAACACTATCTACAACCTAAGGAACCAACAAACAAAGAAACCAAACAGTAAATCAGAAAGCAAGGAACAAAAGACACCTAAGACAACCAGAGAACCAATAAAATGCTAGGAATAAATCAACACCTTTCAATAACAACTCTTAATGTTAAAGGCTTAAATTCCCCAATTAAAAGACACAGACTGGCTGACTGGATCAAAAAGCAGGACCCAACTATATGCTGCCTACAAGAGACCCACCTCACCCATAAAGATTCACACAGACTAAGAGTGAAAGGATGGAAAAAGATTTACCATGCAAACAGAAAAGAAAAACGAGCTGGAGTGGCTATTCTTATATCTGACAAAATAGACTTTAAACTAAAAACCATAAAAAGAGACAATGAGGGACACTACTTAATGATAAAAGGACTGATCCATCAAGAAGACATAACAATCATAAATATGTACGCACCCAATGTTGGAGCAGCCAGATTTATAAAACAAACTCTATTAGACCTAAAGAAGGAAATAGACACTAATACCATAATAGCAGGGGACCTGAACACTCCACTGTCAATATTAGACAGATCATCTAGGCAAAGAATCAGTAGAGAAACACAAGATCTAAACAAGACTCTAGACCAATTGGAATTGGCAGATATCTACAGAACATTCCACCCAACAACCTCAGAATATTCATTCTTCTCATCAGCACATGGATCATTCTCCAGGATAGATCACATATTAGGTCACAAATCAAGTCTCAATAAATTCAAAAAAATTGGAATTATCCCATGTATCTTCTCAGACCACAATGGATTAAAACTAGAAATTAATAACAAACAAAACTCTGGAAACTATACAAACACATGGAAATTAAACAGCATTCTACTTAATGACATATGGGTCCAAGAAGAAATCAAGCAGGAAATCAAAAAGTTTATTGAAACTAATGAAAACAATGATACATCATACCAAAACCTGTGGGATACTGCAAAAGCAGTATTGAGGGGAAAATTTATTGCATTAAATGCTCACTTCAGAAGAATGGAAAGATGGCAAGTGAACAACCTAACACTTCACCTTAAAGAACTAGAAAAACAAGAACAATCCAATCCTAAAGTTAGCAGACGGAAAGAAATCATTAAGATCAGAGCAGAACTGAATGAAATTGAAAACCAAAGAACAATTCAAAAGATCAACGAATCAAAAAGTTGGTTTTTTGAAAAGATAAATAAAATTGACAAACCATTAGCATGGCTAACAAAAAAAAGAAGAGAGAAGACTCAAATAACAAAAATTAGAAATGAAAAAGGCGATATTACAACTGATTCATCTGAAATACAAGGAATCATTCGAGACTACTATAAACAACTGTACGCCAACAAATTTGAAAATCTGGAGGAAATGGATAAATTTCTGGACACACACAAGCTCCCAAAACTGAACCGTGAAGACGTAGAAAATCTGAACAGACCAATAACAATAAAGGAGATTGAAGCTGTTATCAGAAGGCTCCCAACAAAGAAAAGCCCAGGACCAGATGGATTCACAGCAGAATTTTACCAAACATTCAAAGAGGAATTGACACCGATTCTTTACAAACTATTCCAAAAGATTGAAACGGACGCAAATCTCCCAAACTCATTCTATGAAGCAAACATCATCCTGATACCAAAACCAGGTAAAGATATAACCAAAAAAGAAAACTACAGGCCGATATCCTTGATGAATATAGATGCAAAAATCCTCACTAAAATACTAGCAAACAGAATACAGCAACACATACGAAAAATTATTCATCACGATCAAGTGGGATTCATCCCAGGGATGCAAGGTTGGTTCAACATACGCAAATCAATAAATGTGATACACCATATTAATAAACTCAAACACAAGGACCATATGATCATCTCTATAGATGCTGAAAAAGCATTTGATAAAGTTCAGCACTCATTCATGACAAAGACCCTCTATAAGTTAGGTATAGAGGGAAAGTATCTCAACATAAGTAAAGCCATATATGACAAACCCACTGCCAATATCATCCTGAATGGGGAAAAGCTGAAAGCTTTTCCTTTAAGAACAGGCACTAGACAAGGATGCCCACTCTCACCACTCCTATTCAACATAGTGTTGGAAGTACTAGCCAGAGCAATCAGAGAAGAGAAGGAAATAAAGGGCATCCAGATTGGAAAAGATGAAGTCAAACTGTCCCTGTTTGCAGATGACATGATCCTATATATCGAACAGCCTAAAACCTCTACAAAAAAACTTGGAATTGATAAATGATTTCAGCACAGTAGCAGGATACAAAATCAACACACAAAAATCAGTAGCATTTCTTTTCTCCAATAGTGAAAATGCAGAAGGAGAAATCAAGAAAGCCTGCCCATTTACAATAGCCACCAAAAAAATAAAATACTTAGGAATTGAGTTAACCAAGGAGGTGAAAAATCTCTATAATGAGAACTACAAACCACTGCTGAGAGAAATTAGAGAGGATACAAGAAGATGGAAAGATATTCCATGCTCTTGGATTGGAAGAATCAACATAGTGAAAATGTCCATACTACCCAAAGTGATATACAAATTCAATGCAATCCCCATCAAAATTCCAAAGACATTTTTCTCAGAAATGGAAAAAACTATTCAGACATTTATATGGAACAATAAAAGACCACGAATAGCCAAAGCAATGCTCAGCAAAAAAAATAAAGCTGGAGGCATAACACTACCTGACTTTAAGCTATACTACAAAGCTATAATAACCAAAACAGTATGGTACTGGCATAAAAACAGACACACTGACCAATGGAATAGAATAGAGAATCCAGAAATCAACCCACACACTTACTGCCATCTGATCTTTGACAAAGGCACCAAGCCTATTCACTGGGGAAGGGACTGCCTCTTCAGCAAGTGGTGCTGGGATAACTGGATATCGATATGCAGGAGAATGAAACTAGATCCATACCTCTCACCGTATACTAAAATCAACTCAAAATGGATTAAGGATTTAAATATACACCCTGAGACAATAAAACTTCTTAAAGAAAACATAGGGGAAACACTTCAGGAAATAGGACTGGGCACAGACTTCATGAATACGACCCCAAAAGCACGGGCAACCAAAGGAAAAATAAACCAATGGGATTATATCAAACTAAAAAGCTTCTGCACAGCAAAAGAAACAATTAAAAGAGTTAAAAGACAACCAACAGAGTAGGAGAAAATATTTGCAAAATATACATCTGACAAAGGATTAATATCCAGAATATATAAGGAACTCAAACAACTTTACAAGAAGAAAACAAGCAACCCAATTAAAAAATGGGCAAAAGAGCTAAGTAGGCATTTCTCTAAGGAAGATATCCAAATGGCCAACAGACATATGAAAAAATGCTCAACATCACTCAGCATCCGGGAAATGCAAATCAAAACCACATTGAGATACCATCTCACCCCAGTTAGGATGGCTAAAATCCAAAAGACTATGAACGATAAATGCTGGCGAGGCTGCGGAGAAAAAGGAACTCTCATACATTGTTGGTGGGACTGCAAAATGGTGCAGCCTCTATGGAAAATGGTATGGAGGTTCCTTAAACAATTGCAAATAGATCTACCATACGACCCAGCCATCCCACTGTTGGGAATATACCCAGAGGAATGGAAATCATCAAGTAGAAGGTATACCTGTTCCCCAATGTTTATCGCAGCACTCTTTACAATAGCCAAGAGTTGGAACCAGCCCAAATGCCCATCATCAGATGAGTGGATACGGAAAATGTGGTACATCTACACAATGGAATACTACTCAGCTATAAAAACGAATGAAATACTGCCATTTGCAACAACATGGATGGACCTCGAGAGAATTATATTAAGTGAAACAAGTCAGGCACAGAAAGAGAAATACCACATGTTCTCACTTATTGGAGGGAGCTAAAAATTAATATATAAATTCACACACACACATACACACATACACACACAAACCGGGGGGCGAGGAGGAAGAAGATATAACAACCACAATTATTTGAAGTTGATACAACAAACAAACAGAAAGGACATTGTTGGGGGGGGGGGAGGGAGAAGGGAGGTTTTGGTGATGGGGAGCATTAATCAGCTACAATGTATATCGACAAAATAAAATTAAAAAAAAAAAATTAAAAAAAAATAAAAAATAAAAAATAAAAAAAAAAAAAGAAAATAATCATGCCAGTTCCTTTAGTGCACTCATTCTGGATTGTAGACACCGTGCATTATACTTAACATTACCTGAACTTGACAGAGTGTTCATGCATCAGCACCTTTCCTAGGACTTCCTTTGATAATTATCTTTGGAATTATTTGTCAAGAGAAAGAGAGGACATATTCCCTCTGGCTATGCTGCACATAGCTAATTTTACAGCACCACAGGTTGGCATATTTCTAGATGGACATTTTGTCACATTGTTCTCAACAAATGAGCACCACACTAACAGTGAAAATTAGACATATCCATGCTCAAGGAGTGACCTTTTAGCTTACACTTTTTAAATTTTTAATTTGTGAAGTTGATTGATTATAAGCACAATATGGGACATCTTTTTTCTTATTAAATCTTACTGGTGAGATAAGTGTATGAAATTAAATGATTCAGATTACCATTAACTTTGTAATAACAGCCACGAATTTCTTTGTTTTCATATATTTATCCTGATTTGCATTGGCATTCTACACAGGACTTAATGCCACGTTAACTGTTTACTGAGTTAGAGCTAAATTGTTTAAAATGAAAATACTTGTAGAATTAATTATTGATCTTGTTTCTGTTTTTTTAAGGATTTTATTATCTTAATTGAGAAAAATGCATTAAAGGAGCTCTTTGCATGTTTTGTCATACACCCCTAAATTTATATTGATATGTTAAAAGGGCAAGAAAATTAGCAAGAATTTATAAATTTCTGGTCCCGAAATACATATATATATATGTATGTATCTTTATTATTTTCAAGACCAAATTACTGTTAATATTGAGGTTTTTGCTCATATGCAATTTCAATTTAGGGAATACAATTAAAATCAGAGGTGTTCCCAGAAACATTTCTAGTCTGTGGTAATAGTCCAGTTCTCTATCAAAGCAAAGATGAGCCGACCATGAAAGGTTATGTGTTGAGCTGCCAACTCAACTCCAGGGAAATCTGAGAACATACAAAATTTTCCAACTTCTGCAATGTGGAAACCTAAGTCCCATCCTAAAATGTAGTTGTAATGTACAATCAAAATTGGGGCTAGCTTAGAGAAAATAATTCAGAAATATCAGCAAGTACACATTTAATTAGTTAAGTTATACTTTGACCTAAAAATGTGAAAGTTCGGGACACTATCAACTGGAATAGGCTAGGTTTTGTTGTGGTAACAAACGACAAATTAGCACTGGTATAGAAAAACAGAACTTGATTTCTAGCTCACACTGTATTCCCCACATGCTTCAGGTACAGTATTCTCCCATGTTTTATCCACTTCAGAATCCAGCCTGAAAAAGCAGAATCTAGCTGGGAAAGAGGGTAAAAAGAAGCAGGCAAACCACGCGCCAACCCTTAAAAGTTGTGCTTAGAGATGACACCCATTATTCTGCTCATTCTGCTGTGCCTGATATCAATGAGGTAGGAAACTGTGACCCCAATTCCTGGAAGGGCAGCACTTTTTGGTAAACAATGGATCCATATCAGCATACCCCACCTGAATATTTTGTGTCTTAGACTCTTATAAATGAAGATCCAGATCTGTCTTTTAAGGCACTTCATATCTGATCCTCAGAATTTCTCCACTGGCCTCCCCTCTTGTCTCAGGTTCTAGTAGGATACTCTGTAGGTTTTCAGGGCGTATATTTAGGACCTGTGCTTCTTCAGGGCATGTGTGTTGAGTTGGCATCATGCTGTAGTTAAGTGCCTTGGATCTGAAGCCACGTTCCTTGCGTTCACACACCAGCTTTACAGTTTGGTCCCAGGTCAACTTATATTATCTCTTTTTCAATCTATTGTCTCTTTAGCAAACTGTGAACAATAATAGTGCATACCTACCTTAAGAATTGTTATGAGGATTAAATGATAAGCCTGTGAAGTGTTTATAAAAGTACTTAGAAACTATTAGGTGTTCTTTAGTATCGTATACTTAAATTTTTTAATCTTTGGTTTACACAAATATGCATGATACTAACATCGGTGTTTCCAACAAATGAATAGCCCTAGATCTGTCAATTAAGAGATGTTAGATCTATTTGAATATACCAAATGTGGAAATGCTGATTCATACTATAAGTTTTTGAAAAATACCTTTTCTACTTCAATTACTATTTAAAAAAGTATTTTTTAAATGTGTGTGTGTGAAAGATGATATTGATGGACTCACTAAAAAATAGAAGTCTTAATTCTGTCCTCTTCATGTTCAACAAAGACAATTTTGAAAGCATTTTTAGTACTAAGAAAATAATACAAATGATAAAAAAAAAAACAGATGGCATTGTTTAAAATGTACTGAGGTGTGACGCAGCCACCATGCTAAGGAGTTTATTGTGCAGCCTATGTAAACATGAAAATAACTACACATTTAAAGTTTGAGGTAGTATCATCCCTATTTTACAAATGAGACCCCAGGGGCTTAGAAAGTGAAGCCACTCGCCTGACAATGGAGAGCAATTTGTGCAGCAGGAGTAGGATTTATCCCAGACAGTCTGACCTAGAGCTCCTCAGACTCTACACACTGTATTTACATTTGCAAATAATTTCATCATAATTTAAACTTAAAACTTTAAAAATGATAGAAAAAAACACAAGGACAAATATTTGTAATCTTGAATGAAGTAAAGACTTTCTTAAATAAAAAAAGTAAAACGATACAAACAAAAATTAAATCAATTGTACTCTATTAAAGTTAAAAACTTAAAAACAATTTTTGAAAAACACTGTTCAGAAAATATAAAGTTAAACCATAACCTAAACGAAAATATTTGCAAAATATATATGTGATGAATGGATTGTATTCAGAATACAAAGAAATCTTGCAACCAATAATAAGAAAATAAATCAATACAACACTTGGATTGTTTTGTACCGATTTTTCACCAAAGAAGATCTACAAATTTCAAACAACCACATGAAATGGTGCTAAACATCAAGTCATTATGAAAATGCAAATACAATCCACACTGAGATATATTTATATATTCACCATAATGGCTACAGTTAAAAAGCCTGACAACACCAAGTGTAGACAAGAATGTGAAGCAAATAGAAATATCATAAATTGCTTATGAGAATACAAAGTAGTACAGCTATGTTAGAATACACTTTGGCAGTTTCTATAAATTTCAAATTTACTTGCCATACATCCCAGTAATTGTATCCCTATGTATTTCCCAAGAGAAATTAAAGCATAAACCCCCACAAAACTTGCATGAAAATGTTCACAGTATCTGTATTCACCACTGCTAAAAACTGGAAACAGTCCAGATGTCTATTATATCAATGGATATACAAACTGTGACATTTCTGTACAATAGAATGCTTCTCAGCAATAAAATGGAATGAATCACTGATACGTGCAAACACATGGGTGAACTGCAAAAGCATGATGCTAAGTAAAAGAAGCCAGACACAAAGATGACATATTATTTGATCTGTTTATATGTACTTCTAGAAAAGCCAATGCTAGAGGGATAGAAATCAACCCAGCGCTGTGAATGGGGTAAAAGGGTGAATTACAAAACTAAAGATGGGCATAGTAAACTTTCTGTAGTGATGAGAATGTTTTATATTTTATTGCATTTTTCTTTTATATATGTAAATACAAACATATATATTTGCCAAAACTTAACAAATTGTACACTTAAAATGAGGTAATTAATTGTATATGAATTATACCTTAGTAACAGTGATGTTTAAAAAGTAAATTTATATTATATTTAAACATAGATTACACATTTAAATAATTTTACATATTACATTATTCTGAAATCAACTTAGATATTTATAAATAACATTTTTAAAAATCTGAGTAATACAAAGACTAAGACTCTCAGTTACTCATAGTATATGCTGCACATAAGAAGAGAGAAAAATTGATCTAATATGGGGTGGAGTCATAAACAACTGACATGTTAGCAAAAATTGTGAAATATGGTTTTATATTCATCCTTTTTTAGGGTTAAGTTCATAAGTTATGTAAAGTTAAGTTGGTTCATTCTGTTTGCCTCTTATGTGGCATCTTGAAATGAATAATCAATGGGCAGTAAATTAGCCCACTTTTCTGGCATGACCAGTCTGAAACCCGAACTCTCACTAGGAGAATTAGATAGCATTCACCTAATACAGAGACCAATTGTAATAGTGGTTTTCAACTTATTTTCTCATTTGGAAGTTTTTGCACAGGCAAATCTTACTCAAGTTTCAACTAACAATGCGGTGAAACACATGCTATTCTAGTTGGTTTGTAGTAGAAGTCTGAGCACCTGATGCTTTGTCCTTTTCTCCTTCCTCAAGGGGTTGGCTCCTGGGACTGTGGCTCACAGTTTGAGCACCATTTATCTACAGCAGTCTCAATAGATTTATTTCAACATGCTGGACTTTATGAAATCAGCAAAAAAATTAGTGGTGAAGGATTTAATTGAAAGGATAAAATGAAAAATATATACAATCATTTATTTAGGTAATTTTGCATGTGATAGGCCGTTACTGGCAATCTATGGTATTTGAATAATCTCCAATTCTTATTTCACAGGAAGAAAAAAAAGCTCCAGTTAGCTGTGATTAACGAATTTACCATGGGTCTCTCTTGTTCTGGATCTATCTTTTTCTCTTATTTGCATGTTTTATAAAATTTTAAGGAGGCTTTGCTACCTTGTTTTATTTCTTATACACTGAATTAGTCATTATCATTCATTCCATGACATTCCCAGTTCTTTTTAACGGGGTAATTATTTTTCTGAGTTTCTCAACTACTGTTTGCTGCCTATTACTGAAAATTAGGAAATCTCTTCTGTTTAGTTTGCCCTGTCCTGCCACGTTCTGACTCTAAGCACTCTCTTTGTAGGAAGCCCAGCTGTCTGTGTGTTCTGTTTGCGCTGCGGGACTGTGGAGAGTTTTCTATTGACTCCTTCTATTAGGAAGAGAATCTGTCATATTTATCCTGTCCTTCAAAAGGACGTTTCCCACTCAGTAGAATCGCGTGCCTATCATGATGCTTTCTACATTACATTAAACACCCCTGCAGTACTCTTTATTTCACCTTTGTTGATGCTAAGAATAAGTGACTTTTTCTCAGTTTACTTACCTCCAAAAGAATGTGTGCTCGTGCATTTTATTTTTACGAAATATTCTTAATGCTCATGTTATATATCTCAAATATTTTTGATTTTAATAATATTTAACCTTTTACCCTAGGTTAAAAGATTGCATAAATTCTATCACATTTTCCAATATTAGGATGATCAAAGCCACTTCTACCTTTTTAAAGTTTATATAATTGCACTCTATAATAGTCAATAGATTTATTCTGTTCAACATTATTAATAATGATGAATTTTTCACTTTTTACACAGTACTATTTATAATCGCAAATACAATGGCATAGAAATCTTTTCTAAATGTATAGACTAGTATGCACTCAGAATCATTCAGCTATGACTTAATATGAAATATGTTTTATATTGAGATACCTATCAAATCTAACCATACAATAAAATATGTGCTTATATACTGAGGACTATAGGGGAATATCAGATACAGTATAAAGTAAGCTCTGGTAAATTAATGATAGAATAATACATATACAGCCTTTCAAATTAATATATTGTGATAATTTTAGATAAATAAACATTGCACTTTTGTCTTATTAATTATGAAGATTTTAAAGCATGGTAATACTACTTTTTAAAAAATTAAAACTCAAGACTGTGTCTCAACTTTCAATTATTCTTTCATAAATTTTTTCTCTATATACTCTAGACCCCCAAATATCTGCAAAGCTCTGTTTATAGCACAGTGATCATAAAATGCAAATGTTCAGTTGCGCATTCTTTCCCCTTTAATTTTCAATAAAGCAAATGAATTGTATTTAGCTTTGAGTGCATAAGTGTAATATTAAATACTAACTCATATTTCTGAATCACATTTTAAAGTTAAAATATTTTATAACCACTAATAAAACTGCATTGGAGAACAAGATTTTACATTCACAGGAAAACTGCATTTATGTTCTCTAAAAATCTTTGTTTATATGCGTGTGCATTTGTCTTATAGAGTAATTATCATACAAGGAAATTTGACATTGTAGATTAGTTTATTTTAGATATTATTTTTCAGGTACTTTTTGTATAATTTAATCTTTCTTAAAAGTAAACTCTATTTACATGCAGGAGATCTTAGCAAGACACTAAAAGGATTTATTACTATATGTTATAATTTATTATTGCATAGATGTTTTGCTAAAGACAAATTAAATTATTCCAATTTAGGTTCAAACTCAAAAATATGTGGTGGGAATTTAGAAAATTAGATCACCAGGCTCAAGGGAAAGATGGGAAATGCAATGTAAACTAAAAATATTTTTCATGAAGTGATTAAAATTGAGAAATATTTTTTAAATTGGTTATTTTTAAAGCAATTTTTATGGTCACAGTTGGTATGTTTTAATGTCACCTCAGATGTATGCAACCATCCTACCTAAGAGTTAAGTTAGGATTTTATAAGGAATAATCTAAGACTTTCTACATCACAATTTTTTTATTCTGTTTCTGCTTAATTTTTATGATTATGTATATCCTTGTTGTAGTCACTGAAATATTTATTGCTAAGGTTTTTTTTTTGTAGCTATTGTTTTCTTGATATCTTTTTAGGGTAGTTTGTTGTTAGTGTATAGAATTGCTACTGATTTTCATGTGTTGACTTTGTATCCTGCAACTTTTCTGAATTTGTTTATTAGTTATAACAGTTTTGGAGGGGAATTTTGAAGTTTTCTATATGTAAGAACAGGTTGTCTGCAAACAGTGACAATTTTGTTACTTCCTTTTCTATTTGGATTATTTTTATTTCTTTCTCTTGTCTAATTACTCTGGCAAGGATTTCTAGTACTCTATTGAACAGAAATGGTGAGAGTGAGCTTCCTTGTCTTGTTCCTAATCTCTAGAAGAAAAGATTTCCACTTTTTACTGTTGAGTGTAATCTTAGCTATGGGCTTGCCATATATGACCTTTAATATGTTGAGGTACATTCTTTCTCATGGATGAAAGGATGTTGAATTTTGTCAAATGCGTTTTCTGCATCTCTTGAGAGGATCATATAATTTTCATACTTCATTCTGTTAATATTGTGCATCACAGATATTAATTCATATATGTTGAATTATCCTTGCATCCAAGGGATAAATCCAAGTTGGTTATTGTGAATGATCCTTTTAATTTGCTATTGAATTCGGTTTGCTAGTGTTTTGTTGAGAATTTTTGTATCTATGTTCATCAAGTTTAGTGTTCTGTAATTTTCTTTTCTTGTAGAGTTCTTGTCTGGCTTTGGTATCAGGGTAAGGCTGGCCTTGTAAAATGAGTTGGAAGTATTCCCTCCTCTTCAATTTTTTGGAGGATTTTGAAAAGGATTGGCATTAATTCTTCCTTGGGTGTTTGGTAGAATTCAACAGTGAAGCCATCTGGTTATGGGCTTTTATTTGCTGGAAGATTTTTAATTACTAATTCAATCTCTTTGCTAGGTACAGGCTTATTCAGATTTTTTGTTTCTTCATAATTCAGTTTTGGTAGGTTGTATGTATCCAAGAATTTATCCTTTTCTTCTAGGTTATTCAATATGTTGGCGTATAGTTGTTCATAGTAATCTCTCAGAATCTTTTATATTTCTTTCTTTTTTTTTTTTTCTTAACAACAGAAATTCATTTGTCACAGTTCTAGAGGCTGGCAATTTACCATCAGGGTGCCAGCATGTTCAGTTTCTTGGAGAAGGCCCTCTTTTTAGTTTAAAGATGGCCATCTACTCACTGTATCCTCACTTAGTGGAGAAAGAGAGACCAAAAAATACTCTCTCCTGTCTCTTATTATAAGGGCACTTATTCAATTTATTCATGATTGGCTTCTCCTTCATGAGCTAATCACCTTTCAAAGGCACCATATCCCAATAACATGACACTGGGGATTAGGATTTTAATCCATGAATTTTAAGGAGACACAAATACTCAGTCCTTAGCAAAAGGCTTCATATAGTTATGTGGGATTGGGCTGGGTTAGTGGGATGAGTAGAGGTATATAAACTGAGAGGCCAGAAGACGGGAAAGGATCTCTCAAGCCTGAAAATCCCATGAACCTTCAGCCTGAGGCTAGGTTATGTTCAACTGTGTGGGGATGAAAGTAAACAGAAACCTCCTTCTCCCCTCACAGAACCACTCTGCTATGACAAAATTTCAAAGGATTATGTTAGCAATCTCCTAGGAGGATTCAAAATTAGGGGAGTTGGAGTGCTATATACCTAGCTGTCCTAGAACACAAAACTGGGGGCCTCAGTTAAAATCCAAGCCAGTGGTTACAGACCATCCAGAAGACGGAATGCTGTCCCTTCTAAATCAGGGGTGTAGGAATATGTAAAGGGGATGAATTGCTACGGGATTTAAGGAAAGAGCTATCAAACCAAAGAGAAGTGTGACCACCACCCCAATCCTTTGCTTTTTGAAAATCCATGTAAGCTAAGGTCAAAAATTTTGCTTTTTTAAATTTGCCATATCCATATCTTGACTGTTTATACTAATCTCATTAAATGTAGACACACAATTAATTGCTGAGAGAGAAATTGCATGCATTACCACTGAGTCAATTTTATCTGCCTAATTATAATAAAGAATGCCACTGTCCTTGAGAGGCTCACAGACCCTTCTATCTGTCTTCTTGACTCTTGATTAAACTGGGAGTTATTATATTTGTTCTGTCTCTGTTTCACAAAGTGATTCATAGATCTGGGTAAGGAAAAAATACAGAGAATTTACAACATTCTAAGTGTAAAGGATTTTTAGTGATTTAGAAATAGATTTTATATTAGAAATGGCATATAAATGATTATTTATCTTCTTAATACTGTAGTGTTTCTTTTAATTTCAAGTGATTTTATTTATTTTTTAAATCGACAGAACATTGTATGTATTTATCATGGACAGCATGATATTATAAAGTACATACACATTGTGGAATAGTTAAATCTAACTAAATAACAAACTTCCTCACACAACTATTATTTTTGTAATGAGGATGCTTAATATTCACTATATTTGCATTTTCAAGAATACCATATTCTTGAATATACATCATCATTAGCCATATATCATCATTAGCCACACTTACCATACTGTAATTATGATCTCTTGAACTTATTTCCTCTATCTAACTGTAATTACATATCCATTGACCAACATCTCCCCATTAGTCCTCCCTCCTAACCACTCCAGCCTCTGGTAACCATCCTTCTACTATCTATTCATGAGTTCAATTCTTTAGATTCCACATATAAGTGAGATCATGTGGTATTTGTCTTTTTCTGTCTGGTTTATTTCAGTTAACATGATCTCCTCCACATTCATTCATGTTGTCACAAATGACAGGGTTTTCTTCTTTTTTTATGGCTGAATAGCATTCTATTGTTTTTACATGTATTTTCTTTATTCATCCATCTGTCATTGAACACTATGGTTGATTCCATATCTTGGCTATTGTGAATAGTACTTCAATAACCATGGGAGTGCAGATATCTCTTTGACATACTGGTTTTATTTCCTTCAGATATATACTCAGTAGTAGGATTGTTGGATCTTATGGTAGTTCTATTTTTAATTTTTTGAGGAATCTCCATTCTGTTTTCCATTACTGCTGGACTGGTTTACATTCTTACCAACAGTGTACATGTGCTCCCTTTTCTTCACATCTTGGCCCACACTTACCTTTTTTCTTGCTGATAATAGCCATTCTGACAAGAGTGAGGTGATACCACATTGTGGTTTTGATTTTCATTTCCCTGATTAGTGATATTGAACAGTGTTCATATACTTGTTGACCATTTTTATGTCTTCTTTTGAGAAATGTGTATTCAAATATTTTGCCCATTTTTTAATTGGGTTATTTGTTTTTTTGCTATTCAGTTGAGTTCCTCATATATTTTAGGTATTAATTCCTTATATATATGGTTTGCAAATATTTTCTCTCATTTTGTAGGTTGTCTTTTCACTCTGTTGACTGTTTCTTTGGCTATGCAGAAGTTTTTCAGTTTAATATAATCTCATTTTTTCTATTTTTGCTTTGGTGTTTACCATGCTTTTCAGGTTATACCCAAAAAATCATTGCCCAGACCAATGTCATGGAGCTTTTTCCCTTTTTTTTTTTTTTTATTAGTTTCATAGTTTTGGATCTTATATTTAAGTCTCTGATCCATTTTGAATTGGTTTTTGTATATGGTGAGATATAAGGCTCTAAATTTGTTCTTCTGCATGTGGCTATCCATTTTTGGTCACTATTTATTGAAAGGAATCTTCTGTCTTCACTGTGTGTTTTTGATACCTTTGTCAAAAATCAGCTGCCTGTAAACGTGTGTGGATTTATTTCCGGGCTCTCTATTCTGTTTCAATAGTCTATTTTTATTCCACTATCATGCTGTTTTGTTTGCAATAGCTTAGTACTTTATTTTGAAATCAGGTAATGTGATGTCTCCAGCTTTGTTCTTTTTGCTCCAGATTGCTTTGGTTATCTGGGATATTTTGGGGTGCCATATGAATTTTAGGATTTTTTTTTCTATTTCTGTGTAGAATATCATTGGTATTTTGACAGAAATATCAAAGACTATAGATTGCTCTGGATTTTATGGACATTTTAACAATATTAATTCTTCTGATTCAAGTTCTTATTAAAATGTTGGTTTATTTCCAAGCTATGCAGATGCTAAATAAACCCCAAGAAACAAATAGATAGCTAAACATCTGAGGAGATATCTCAGAAACTGAATGCTTGCAGGAGAAAGGTTGGTGTTTAAGTCCTGACATGATCCCTGTGAAACTCATGTGTTCAAATTTGACACCTGGAAAGGCCACACCTACAAATAGTGGTTATACCCTTGACAAGGATAAAACTGGAAGAACCAGCCCTAACAAAACCTAAAATCAGCCCTCAACAGGATCAAGTAATCCACTGTTAATTAATCGGCCCATGAGAAGTAAACATAAACTTCTTTGAAGGAAAAATGCATTATCCAGAATTTTCAGCACAATCTTTACTGTACTATATGCTATATATCATAACTATGTATTATAAAATGCATAAAAGAACCAAGTGCCAGAAAACCTAGAACAAAAATAAACAGTATTAACCAAGAAATGAATTGAATTCATGATTATCAAACAGAGACTAAGCTACCTACAATGAATATATTCAAGTAAGTAGAGAGAAAAGCTGGAGAATTTTATTGGAGACCTAAAATATATTATCTGTTATAAAAAGTCAAATGGAAAGTTTAGACTAAAGTTAGCTATGAAATTAAGTGGATAATAGATTTAAAAATATGTTACTCACAGCAGAATAGAGGATCTGTGCTGGAACATAGGTTACTAGAAAATATCCTGATTAATGTACACAGAGAAAAAGGATGGGGAATACATGAAAGAACAAAAGGCAAATATGAAACAAGATGTAAAGGAAGGGTAGGTGTTATTTAAATTTTAGGATTAGGGCCGACCCCGTGGCTCACTCGGGAGAGTGCGGCACTGGGAGTGCAGCAGCGCTCCCGCGGAGGGTTCGGATCCTGTATAGGGATGGCCGGTGTGCTCACTGGCTGAGCGCAGTGCAGACGACACCAAGCCAAGGATTGCAATCCCCTTACCGGTCACAAAAAAGGACAAAATAATAATAATAATAATAATAATAAATTTTAGGATTAAAGAAGAAGCAGAAAAAGGTACAGTTAATTTTTGAAAATAATACACTAGTTGAGAATCTTTCACTTCTGGTAATAGACATAAAATCAAATGACTCCTTCTACGGAAAACGTTGGGCAGTCTTGCTAGCAGCTTTTTTTTTATAACATCCTAAGTATGCATGCCTAAGCAACGCTCACCTAGGTTGCCCCCTTCTGTGGAAGCCCTTCTCAACCCGCCTCGCTCTGACATTTCACACCAGACCACCCCTCTCTTAGGACCCACTCCTCACCTACCCTGAGCTCTGACATTTCTTCAGGACACCCAGATGGATTTTTCTCTTCATTTACCTGGGCTATGAAATACTACAGCAGCCTGTTACTTCACACTGATGACCGTCTCACCGTGTTCAGATTTTGACAGCCCATACTGGGAAACTTCCATTTGTGAACACTGCAATTTGGCTCAGACTTCCAAAGCCAGCAAATCCCTCTGCATGAACATCCTTCTCACTCTGATCATGTTCCAGCATCCAACAATAGGTAACCATTTTTGAAAACATCCTTTTTATCCTTCTTTTGGGGCTCTTACAGAATCTCTTGCTCACCACAACTACTCTCTCTCTCTCTCTCTCTCTCTCTCTCACACACACACACACACACACACACACACACACACACATGCAACAGACACCTACCTACTGAATTTTTCAGGGAAAAAAAAAGAGAAGGGGAAGAGAAAGAGGAATAAGTCAAAGAGAACGAGAAAGGCTCGAATAAAATCTCTTAAATGCTTGAAAAAAATAATTGCTAACCAAAATTTTCATATACAGCAAAGTGAACTTCAAAAAGGAAAATAACTTAAGGATTTTTTTTCTAAGTGAAAGCTAAGATAATTTTTCACCCTCAGATTTTCACTTCAAGAAATACTGATGGAGTTTTTATACTTAAATCTGAAAATAATCTCAGATGGAAGTATGGACCTGGAAAAATTGCTGGGAAATAACTAATGGGATTAACATGCAGAATTACTCTAAAATTAGCATGCATTAAAATTAGTAGGCAAGGTACAAGGTGGCAAAAAGAGGTAAACCCTTCTAGTTTCTAACAATGTATAAGTAAGTAATAAGATTATTAATTTAAATGAAATGTAATGTGTCTATTATATATTCTTTATTTATAACAAAATAATAAAAACCTATTTGTTCATTTTTATTGTTCTTATAATAATTTACCAAACTTAGTGGCTTAAAACAACAAAAAATTACCTTGCTGTTTGGTAGAATGGAAATCTGATATGGGTCTCGTTGGGCCAAATCAAGGTGATTGAAGACTTCAGCACACTATGGAGACTTCAGGAGATAATCCTTCTCCTGTTCATTTGTGGTGTTGGTAGAATTCAGCCTCTGGCAGCTGTATAGCAAAGATCTCCATAACCTGAGGGCTATAAGCCTGGGGAAGTTTCTAGCTTCCAGAGGTTACCATATACCTTGGCTCATCTCCATCTTCAACACTCACATTTGTGGGTCGAGTCCTTCTCAAGTCATTTCTCCCTGAAATACTCATGACTGGCCCACCATCAATAGATTGAGCCCACCTAGAATATTCAGGATGATTTCCCTACTTTAGGTGCATCACCTTAACCACATTGGCAAAGTCTCTTTTCCACGTAGAGTAAAATATTTACAGGTTTTTTGGATTAAGATGGGGACATCCAGGAAAGAAAGTGGGGGTTATTTTGCCTAGTACAGCTTCTATAACTAAGTTGATAGAAAAGAGAAACATAAAATAATTAAAATTTGTGATTAATGTTGAAGTATTTTAAAAGAGAAATAAAAGAAAAAAGAATAGATGTAACAAATAGAACACAAACTGAATGGAGAAGTCCTAAACCCTGGGGGAAAAGTAGTGATTATGAATAATACATATATGACATAAATTGATTTCACACTTTTCTTTGCTCTTGAAAAACTCTATGTCAAGACAACATTACTAATGTAATGTTATTCTAAATCTTTAAAGAAAAGAATAATTTCAAATTTAAATAGAAGTTCCCACGGAATAGACAAAGACAAAAGACTTTTCCACTTATACATAAGGGAGGTATCATAATATTGATAGAAAAACCTGCTAAGGAAATTACATTAAAGAAAACTATAGGTCAATATTCTATAAATTTAAAACTTTAAAAAAATCACACTCAGCATACATAAATGGATGCCATATTATGATCAACGAAGTTTTTTGGGGGGTTTAATGTTTTTACAGAGAAAGTCATTCAATAATTCAACATAAATTGTGAAAATTACAAAAAATAGGAAAAGATATATAATCATCTTAGTAAAAGTAGAAAACTGTAATGATATTCAACACTTGCTTATAATAAAATTTTTCATCTAACACTGAATGGAATAGAAATTTATTAAATTGAAATTGACATCTACAAAAAAGGTAGCTAATAATTATAATCAATGCTAAAATATTGAATATTTTTATTAGTTTGGGGAAACTATGATGATCTCAATCACCATTTCTATTTGGCACAATATTAGAGGTCATAGCCAAAACAGGAAGTCAAGGAAAAGAAATAAAAAAGGATATATTTTGTGGTATAATTATATAATTAAATATTACAGTATAATGAAAACTAATGATGTACTGATATATGCAGTAACATGAATAAATTTCATTGACAGAATATTGAACAGGAGAAGCCAGACACAAAAGATGATGTCTTTATTATTTTATTAATACGATGCTCAAAAGCAAGCAATTCTACTCTATAATGAATGGTAGATATAAAAATAGTGTTTGCATTTCAAGGGAGAATACAAAAATGAGCCTTCTGTGATGATGGTAATGCTCTTCATATTTGATGATTATATGGTTGAAATTATATGTAAAATTATCCTCTTTAAATTTGTATTCTTGTATGTTTATCTGCTCATTTCAGCTTTTGCATTGGTATCTCATAGCAGCACATATTTTCAAACATTTTTAGTTTTACCGTGATAATAGCATAGTTTCCATTTATAAAAATAGAGAGGAGGTAAGAATGTAGAGGCTTAGGGGAAAAAACCTAGGGCCATAGATAGTGATTTCATGTTGAACTGGGACTGACAGGGACTGTTGTTGAATTGAGGTAATGAGAAAAGTCTCTTAATTTGCTAAAATTTTATCTTGCAAATAATACTTAAAGAGAAACTATTATATGACAATATGGTTAATGTTTTGCAGTGCAATTTTAAACATCCAAGGTTTTTTGAAAATTAGTTAGGTTATGGGAATCAATCATATCCCATAATTCTGCTAGGCACTCAGGCTAAATATTTAAAGGTCCTCGTGTAGAGCACATCTGTGCATTAATAAATATTTATTTCCTACCTATGACCAAAATCTCCTAAGTCTGTACAAGGTATTAAAATGATTGTTATAAAAGGCAAAAGGGATGATTAGACAAGATAAAGTGGTCTTTTGGGAAAAAATTCTTCTTGCAGTTGCATTTTGATGAGAATTTTTACTCCTGTAAGCATTGCTGAATGCTTAAAAAAAGAAAATTTAAAAAAACATATTTTTTCCTTCAGAACAGATTTTGTGCAAGAGTCAGGGAGAGGAAATTAAGGTTTACTGTTGAGAGATTCTCTAGCACATTTTAAATATCCAGGAGGATTAGTAAAACTTCAAATAAGTAAGCCATTATCACTCAAGATGATAAATCTGAGCTGAATTTAACTTCCTACCTTTTGGACTACTCTTATTATTAAGGAATCCTCAGGGTTTTAAATATATATTTATAAATATGCACATATATTCTTATTAAGAAACCCTCAGAGCTTTAAATATATTTATAAATAAATACACACATATGTATATTAGTACTATTTTGAATAGCTTTGCAGTATTGGCTTGTTGCATCTGTTACATTAGCAACACATATTTAGAATATTTTTATTTTATGTAAATACAATGTAGACATGAACAGAACTCAAACCAGCAAGAAATAAAATATTTGCCATCATGCCAGGTTTGGATAGCTGCAAGGTTAGTGAGACTGAGCAAATAAATATAAAATTAAGCATAGAGCATCTATTATAAATCCACTATACCAAGAGGTATGTATTTGAGGCCTAAAGGATAGCACAAATGTTTTCTGGCCCATCTGAATCACAATGAGCATATTCTTAGAGCTCTGAAAAGTCTTGTTGAGTGCAGCCTGCTTGAACGCCACGGTGTAAGTCACAGCCACTTGACTGAGCTGCACCTGTGCTAGTAACTGCTTTGTGCTCTGAATGTGTGACCCAACTTTTTGTTTTTTTAGAAAGTATTGTTCTAACATAATTATTATATATTTTGGACTGTGTGTTTAAGTCTGGAACACATTTTTTTTCAATTGTCAAAGAACATTTTTAATGAAATATATTGATGATCCCACACGAATAAAAGCAGATCTTTGTTTGGAAATCTGAATTCTAATTTCTTCATAGATTCTCGAAGGGATCACATGAAAGCAGAACCTCAACTTCTGTCTCAGTTTCCAGAAACATAGGATAGTTACCAAAATGGTCCTCTGTAGTTTATTTAGTTGCAGTTTTGTGATTATTTGTGATTAATTTTTAATTATTTCAGCCCCACCACCCTCCTCAAGTGACTCAATTTAGTCTTTAGGGCTCCAGCATCCTAGTGAGTGTCCTGAGGAAGAGTCATAATCACTGGTGGACTTGAAGGAGACCCTGGGTGCCCTGAAACAGTTGGAGCACCCACGCAAGCTTGAGACATGAAATTAATAAAACAAACTGGAACATGCTTAAAGCAAATACCCTTGCTGCTTGCATTGAGTTGTTTATAAAGTCAAGTCACATGTATACTGTATGAGTGTATGATTGTGTGTGCGTGTGTGTGTGTGTGTGTGTGTGTGTGTGTGTGTGTGTGTGTGTGTGTGTGTGTGTGTGTGTGTGTTTCCTCCTAGATTGCTCACCTTGGAAAGAAATGCAAGAGCACAGGAGAAAGTCAGTGACATCGGACTGACAAAAGCCTGTGTCACCACTTGTAAGTTCCCTCAGTTCTCTTAGTTAAAACGTACTCCATCGTAAAATGAGAGAATAAAATTCCCTAACTCATCTTTTTGTTATGAGGGTCAATGAAGAGAATGCCCAGGAAGTGCTTACCTCAATGCCTTGAATATGGCCACACCCAGAGACTGAATTATTTTACTGGGCAGACTTGCTAAAAGATAAGTAATTTATATTCTGCCAGTCTATTTTTTAAAAAGCACAGAATTTATAGAAAAATCAGCCTTTTGGTTCTGTTTTGATTGCTGATCTCTTATTCACAGGCTCATCAACATTAAATATTTGTATAAAAATCCTTTACTATCCATCTCCATATTTGAGATATGACATTGAATTGTGATTAATATTCTGTCCTTAGTCTCCCCTACAACTGCCCCTACTTTCTGCAAGAGTAGTTTCTGAACCTGTGGGACAGTTAACTGAATCACATCTAGGGTTAAAAAAAATCCTCTTTCTTTACTTTAGGGAAACTCTGAGTGTGTGTGCATATATGTATATATATGGTCATGTGCACAATGACATGAATTAAAATTGACCAAATCAATTCACTTCAAACTTTTTCTTTTTATTGTGAACTTTTGAGTGTACACAAAAAGAAAAGGTTTGTTCAACTGATTTCAGGCTTGAGCCCCTCAACTGCTTTTAGAATTTACATCCATTACATATACAGATATCGAATTTGATTTTATGAATTTATTCATTTTTGTCATTTCTCATTTTATTGGGATCTTCAAAGGGAGCAAAAATGCAAATATTCAATTTATCTTGTGTTAGAATTATGCATTTCTAATTGGCTTTTATCCTCCTTTCTATTTTCTATTCCTGGTCAAAACTGGTAGTTACTTCTACCACTAACAATATGCTCCATTCTTCATTTTACTAGTGACAATACCTTTATTCTGCTCCGAGTTTATTCACATGAGTAGAAAGTGGGATACATACCTGAATCAGTGCTCTTGTAGTCATGGATAAATTAGATTTCCACAAGAGTTTCAAAATGAAATATTATTAAATTATTTCCTATATATTACAGCAATGTTTTCTAAACGCTGTCTTTTCCTTTTCTTCTTCTTCCTTTTTTTTTTTTTTTTTTTAAGATGGAGAGCAAGGATTCTAGTTTAGTTTGCATCAAATTTTGCTGTTTTGTCTCACCGTGGTAACATGAAAAATATACCCCAATTTGGTTCGTGTTTGCTCCAAATTATGGAAAGATTATTGAACTTGGGCTATAGATATTTAGCTGGAAATAAGAATAAATAAATAAGAAAAAAAGAGTGGGAGAGAAGCATTAACTTTGGGAGCCCATTTTTTAAGTGTTACTCCTCTTTAGAGGACAGACTATCACAGAAAACAGCCGTGAGTAGCAGAAGCAACAATGGCTCAAAACCGTGAGCTAATACTACATAGTTCAGACTTCCAGTTAGTAATGACAGCCAGGATTGCAAAGCATAACCAATTTATCTGTACTCTGTAAAACTCCCATTTTATTAGGTATTTCAGTGATGGTAGAGAAGCTGATAATAAATCTCTGATTGTATGATCAGAAGGAAATTTAAGCAATTAAACACAATATAAAAGTGAGGGCACTTTATTTGTAATGCTATAAATACGCATTCATATACACTTACACACCTGAATAATATTATGCACACAGTCATGCACTGCATAACAATGTTTTGGTCAATGACATACCACATAAACAATGGTGGTCCCGTAAGGTTATAATGGTGCAGAAAAATTCCTCTAGCCTAATGATGCAATAGCGGTGGTAACTTTGTAAGGTGCTCACGTAGGAGCACTAGGCTGTACCCATACAGCCTAGGTGTGTAGAGGGTGATACAATCTAGGGTTGAGGAAGTGCTCTCTATGATGTCCACACAACAAAATAGCCTAACCATGCAGTTCAGTTCTCAGAATGTGTCCCCGTGGTTAAACGCACAGCTGTGTGTGTATATGTACACACAAGGGTACTTCAAAAAGTTCATGGAAAGATTTATGTTATATTTTACTTTTATTTTTCCATGTACTTTGTGAAGTACTTGTGTATATGTGTGTGTGTGTGTGTGCAAATTTATTATATATAAAGTTTACATTAATGGTTGGTTTCACATAAAAATTTTGAAAAATGATATTAGAACAACTACCTCATCATGTGGAAATTTATTAGAAAACACAAAGTAATTTCAAGATGGTTTAGCAATTTAAATGTTAAAAAATGATATTATACAAAATATATACATACAAGTGAACCATTATGTAGGTGAAATGCCCAAAGCAGAAATCGTTGAGAACTGGAAGGCTATTCAGTAACTTGTTGACAATATCTTCCTTCTCATGCAGAGAGAGATGCACCTACCATAGACCTAGACTCCTCCTCTCATAGGTCTTCTTTTTCTTGAGTCTTTCAGGTTTGCCAGACCATGCAACAACCCATGATACATCATGCTAGGTTATATTTAAAGTAATTCACATTGGTTAACGTGCTTTATTGGGGGTGAGGGGAACCTCCTTCTCTTGACCTTTACAATTCTCATTTCAACAAGCACAAGTTTCCTCTTCCTGCCCCAAGTCTTTACATATTTTGTGTTTTGGGATAAATGGCAATCAGTCTGGAGAAAATCATACATGATTTTATGTGGCTTGAAGACTTGGTATCAGTAGAAGACAGTTGATAAATAGTCAAAAATATGGTCTGAAGGACCAGTCTGGAAAGATATTTGAGGGTCATGAATTGAAATCACTGACGTGGTTATATTTCCTTTGTGAAATAGTGTAGGGGAGTGTGCACATAAATAACCAAGGAGGGTAGAGGGTGAAAGTTTGAAGGGCATTATTTTATAAAGGGCAAGAGAAGAAACAGTTACCTGTGAAGAAAAACACAGGAAATTGTAGTGGTCAGAAAATCAAGAGAGTAGCATAAACAGAATGATAAAGAGAAAATTTGAGAGTGAGTAACTTATTAACACAAGAAAGCAAAGGAATATAACTGTTGTTCGAATGGAGAAGAATCCATTGAATTTTGTATTATACGGGGACACTGAGAGACCCCTGGAGTAGGCGGTCAATTGGTTTGGAGACCCTCCCAAGGAACAGCGAGACCACGGGTTCGGATGCAATCAGCAAGAGGTTTATTTGAACACACGGGTACCCGGGCGACACAGTCTTTCGGAAGACTGGCGCGCCGAGTGGAATTTCTGGGCTCATTTTATAGCAAAAAGCGCGGGTACAGAAGCGAGAAGCAAGGTAATTGGTTAGTTTAAATCAAGCCAGGGGTGAACTTCGGTCAAGTGGGAGTCCTTGAAACAGCTGAGGGGCACTCTTGAAACTTTAACTGACTTGTCTATTTCTGGGAACTATCCGCCCTTTGCCTCGGGCCGGGGCCCAGGTGCATAACCACAGATATCCTGTTTGACTCTGTTCCCCTTGTTTCTTAACTTGACTTTTTGGCTGTATTTTCCCTATACTGCGGCTAGCTTGAAAAGAAAAAAGAAAAACACTTCCTTCATTCCCCCATTTTTTTCTTGTGGATCGCTCTAATCTTAGAGCGGAATTAAAAGTTATCTTCGTTATCTAAGGTTTGGTATTTTTGTCTAAGGACCAGAATTTTAACTGCACTTACCCTATCATTGATGAATTGGACTAGTCTATTGATGACGCAGGGCCTAAGGGTGAACAACAGAAGGAGGAGTAATAGGGGCCCGGCGATGGTTGACAGTAGGGTGGTTAACCAAGGGGAGTTATTTGATCTGGTTATAAGCATTTTCATAGTTTGAGTCAGGAGGCCTGACTCTATTAGAGGCCGGTGCATCAATTTCTGGAATATCCCAAGCCTCGAGACCCGCCGCCAGGGCACATATATCAGGGGTAAGGGAGGGCCACCAAGTCCAAAGGGGGTGGACTTCTGTCTTGAACCAGACAACCTTTCCAGTTTGGGACAGTACCTGCCAGGTGAGGGTGTTGGGCTGGTTAGGGTTATTACTTGGTAGGCTTGCTCCGCCGCCGCCGAATGCGCAACTTAAGAGGATTATCAGTCCTCTCCAGCTCCCAGGATTCATCTGGTACGGAGGGTGGCGCAGGCTTGAGGTGAGAAGCATGTACCCAGGCTGCAATGCCGTCTACTTTTACCGCTGTTGGTGTGGTCAGTAGCACCAGGTACGGGCCTTTCCACCGAGGCTCAAGGCTGCCGGTCCGATGGCGCCTAACAAGCACTTGGTCTCCGACCTGGAACGGATGAGGGATGGCCACGGCACCTGGCTCGTATACCTCCTTGATCTGGTCCCAGATCTGGGTTTTTACAACTTCTAAAGCCTTTAAATGAGTGAATAAGACAGGAAAGAAATTATCATCAGGACCCAACGTCTCTCCAAACCCAAGTATAGGGGGCGGTCCCCCATAGAGAATTTCATAGGGAGTTAGACCAAACCGGCCAGGGGTGTTCCTGGCTCTGAGCAGCGCTAAAGGAAGGAGAGCCACCCAATCTTTTCCACCGGTCTCTAAGGCTAATTTAGTCAAGGTCTCTTTGATTGTCCTGTTCATTCTCTCTACCTGTCCTGAGCTCTGGGGTCTATACGCACAATGTAATTTCCAATTTATCCCCAGTTGAGTGGCCAGTCCCTGACTTACCTGAGCAACAAAGGCTGGGCCATTGTCTGACCCGAGTACCTTAGGGATCCCGAAGCGGGGCAGAATTTCTTTTAATATCTTTTTGCAGACGGTCAGGGCCGTTTCAGTCTTAGTAGGAAAGGCTTCTACCCATCCAGAGAAAGTATCTATAAATACCAGCAGATACCTGTTCCTATACCGACCAGGCTTCATCTCTGTGAAGTCTACTTCCCAGAACACGCCGGGTCGATCTCCCCGTTGTCTCCTCCCGGTCTCTCGGTAGGTTGCGACCGCATTAGTCATGGCACAAGCTTGACACTGACTGGCGACTTCGCGAACTGCAGACGAGAGGTTTGGGATGAGGAGGCTGGTGCGGTTTATCAATTGGAGAAGTTTTGCTGGTCCCAAGTGTGTCAGCCGGTGTAGCCGTTGAATGAATTCTTTTCCCTGGTCAGGGGTGAGTTCTCCTAGCTTGGCCTTTGTCTGGGCGGGTTCGATTGGCTCTTGAGGTTTGGTAGTTTCTGCCAGCACTCTGGTCGACAGGGCGGCTTGTTTTGCAGCCTCATCGGCCCTCCGGTTTCCGGTGGCTACAGGGTCGCTTCCCTTCTGGTGGCCGGGGCAGTGGATAATAGCGACCTGCTGTCTGTGTAGATGTTGATGTTTTTTCCTTCAGCCAGGCGCAACGCCTGGGTCGAAGCCACCAGTTCGGCCCTTTGAGCTGACGTACCTTCCGGCAAGCTGCTCGCCCACACCGTCCGCTGGCCATCTACGATGGCGGCCCCTGCCCGCCGTCTACCTTCCGCAATAAAACTACTACCGTCCGTATACCAGGTTGGCACCCCAGGCAATGGCTGATCCTTGAGGTCCTGGCGAGTCCCAGTTTCTTCGGCGAGGATCTCGGAACACCTGTGCACTGGGGTGGCTTCCGGTTCGGCTGGTAGTAGGGTAGCTGGGTTTAGGATGGCAGGGGGAGCGAACGTTACCTTTTCATTTAGTAGTAGGCTCTGGTAATGAGTCATTCTAGCGTTGGTCATCCATCGGTCGGGGGGCTGCCGCACGATGCTTTCGAGGCTATGGGAAGCAATCACAGTCACATTTTGTCCCAAGGTTAACTTATCAGCGTCCTTGAGAAGGAGCGCCACTGCTGCAACCGCTTTCAGGCAGGTTGGCCACCCGCTGGCCACCGGATCTAGTTTTTTTGATAGATAGGCTACCGGCCGCCGCCAGGGTCCTAGAGCCTGAGTGAGCACTCCCCGGGCTACGCCGGCTCTTTCATCTACATATAGAGTGAATGGTTTGGTGAGATCCGGGAGGGCCAGAGCAGGGGCAGACAGCAAGGCTTTTTTTTTTTTTATGTGATCAAAAGCCCTCTGATGTTCTTCAGTCCAAATAAAAGAGTTGCCCTCTTTTGTCAGGGGGTACAAGGGTGCAGCTAGGGTGGCGAACCCAGGGATCCAAAGCCTGCAGAATCCAGCAGTGCCCAGGAACTCACGAACCTGTCTAGGGGTCGTGGGGGTAGGAATTTTCATAACAGTAGCCTTTCGAGCCGGGGTCAGCCACCTTTTTCCTTCTTTGAGCAGATACCCCAGATAGGTGACCTCTCTCTGGCAGAGCTGGGCCTTTTTAGCTGATACCCGATATCCCAACCTACTTAACTCCTGTAGGAGTTTTTGTGTCCCTTTTTTGCAGTCCTTGTATGTGGGGGCCGCCACCAGGAGGTCGTCCACATATTGGAGTAATATTACCTGGGAGTTGAGGGCCCTGAAAGGAGCCAAATCCCGGTGGGGGGCTTCGTCGAAGATGGTGGGAGAGTTCTTAAACCCCTGTGGCAGCCGGGTCCAGGTCAGCTGACCTGTGGTGCCTTTTTCTGGGTCCCTCCACTCAAACGCGAACAACGGCTGGCTGTTGGGATGTAGTCTGAGGCAGAAGAAGGCGTCCTTAAGATCCAGGACTGAATACCAGGTGTGGCTAGGCGGGAGGGAGCTCAGGAGGCTGTAAGGATTTGGGACGGTAGGATGTATATCCTGCACCCTCTTATTAATTTCCCTCAGGTCTTGGACTGGCCGATAGTCATTGGTCCCTGACTTCTTTACAGGCAACAGAGGGGTATTCCAGGGCGACTGACAGGGCACCAGGACTCCTAGGTTTAAGAATCTTTGGATGTGAGGCCTGATGCCTTCTTGGGCCTCCTTGCTCATTGGGTATTGACGGACAGTCACCGGTGAGGCACCTGATTTTAGTTCTACTATTACTGGTGGGACCTGATTGGCTAGCCCCATGCCTGCCCTTTCTGCCCATACAGTGGGAAAAAGCTGGAGCCAGGACGGGTCGATAGAGGAGGGAACTGGCTTTTCATGTAGCCGGTATTCTTCTTCTAGGTTTAGGACCAGGCACATGGTAGGGCTGCGGTCTTCCCATGTTACCTGTGGGCCTTTAGCAGAAAACTGGATCTGGGCTTTTAGTTTGGTTAGGAGGTCCCTGCCCAACAGAGGAGCGGGGCACTCGGGTATGACCAGAAAGGAGTGGGTTACTTGTTTATATCCAACTTTTAAAAGTCTCTTTGTGGTCCAGGGGTAGACGTTGCTTCCTGTCGCTCCTTCTACAACTGTCCGTCTAGGCCCTATTTTTCCCATGGGTTGGGTCAATACCGAATGTTCAGCCCCGGTATCGACCAGGAACTCAATGGGGGTCCCCTCCACAGTCAGTGTTACCCTAGGTTCGGGGAGGGGGTCCGAACCCCGACTCCCCTAGTCATCTAGGGATAGAACCTTGGCTTCTCTGATGTTCTTTTTCCGGGGACATTCTCTTGCCCAGTGACCCTTCTCTTTACAGTACGCGCATTGGTCTTTGTCTAGAGGGGGTCTTCCATCCCTAGGTGTTTTCTTTGCCCGGTTGCTCAGGTTCCCTGTCTGCCTATCTCTAGACCCTCTTTCACCTACCACTGCGGCCAAAATCCTAGTCAAGTTTTTTTCTTGGCGCCTATCGCGCCGTCTCTCTCTCTCTTCTGTCTCTCTTTTTTCTCTTTCTTGTTTTTCCTCTTCTGTCTCTCTCTTGTGGTACACCTTTTCTGCCTCTCTCACTAAATCTTGTAAGGAATAATCTTGGAGCCCCTCTAGCCTCTGCAACTTTTTCTTGATATCTGGGGCTGCCTGTCCGATGAAGGCCATTGCAACCGCAGCCTGCTGCCCCTCAGAAGAGGGTTCAAACGGAGTGTACCTTCTATAGGCCTCCATTAGGCGTTCTAAGAAAACCGAAGGGGGTTCTGCCGGTCCCTGCAAGACCTCTCTTACCTTGGCCAAATTGGTGGGGCGCCGGGCTGCCCCTTTGAGACCTGCCACTAGAGTCCGGCGGTAGACCAGGAGACGCTCCCTACCTGCAGCTGTGTTGTAATCCCACTGAGGTCGGTTGAGGGGAAAGGCGTCATTAATGAGGTTCTCGAGTTGAGTGGGGGCCCCGTTGTCCCCAAGGACATTTTTGCGGGCCTCTAGGAGAATCCTTTCTCGCTCCTCAGTGGTGAAAAGAATCTGTAGGAGCTGTTGGCAATCGTCCCAAGTGGGCTGATGAGAAAACATAAGAGACTCAAGGAGTCCCGTGAGTCCTGCTGGATTTTCAGAAAAAGAAGGATGGTTAGATTTCCAATTATAAAGATCTGCTGAGGAAAAAGGCCAATATTGTAGAGGAACTAGGCCGTTGGGCTCGGCTGGGGGTCCTATGGCTCGGAGGGGTAAAATCACAGTGGAGTCAGGACCTGAGTCGTCTGCCGGACTGCGGGCACGGCGACTCCTGGTCCTAGCGGCTGGTCCCTCAGGATCGGAACTATCGGGCGCCTGGCCCGGCACCGGTCCGATCGCCTGAGGGGCCAGAGGAGGCGGCAGGGCCGCCGGGTAGGGCGAGGGCTCAGAGAGAAGGAGCGAGTCGTCTGTTTCCGGGTAGAGGGGGGGTCGGGGAGGTGCGGATGGCCCCCTTGCGGCTGGTCCTCGAGTGTTTTCTGGGCTAGAGACAACAGCGATTTTGGCGGAGGGCGGCACCCACGGTGGAGGGCTCTGGGCGAGGTCCAGCCACACCATGATGTATGGGACTTGGTCCGGATGTCCTCCGGTTTCCTGAAAGACAATCTTTTTAACTGCAAAAAGGACAGAGAGATTAAAGGTTCCTTCTGGCGGCCACCCTACGCCGAACGTAGGCCATTCGGAAGAGCAGAGAGTCTGCCATTTTCCTTTTTTGATCTCCACGGATTGGTTATGAGCCCTGATCTTTACATCTTTCCAGTGATCCAGAGTGAGAGAGAGAGGGGTGGAAGTACCTTGTCCCATTTCGAAGAGAGGGACAATAACAGAGAGACTTACTACAAATAAGACAAAAAGAAACCAAAAACGTCGGCGAGATCGAGTTGCGTAGAAGCAGGAAAAGGACTCAGATGGCAGAGCGCGCCTCCCTAGGCGCGACGACGGGATCAAAACGCAAAGATCCTCTACCGAGGGGTCCACCAGGCGTCCCTGGTCCTCCCCTGATCCTGGGACGTCTCCCAGGATTACCGGGTGGTGAGCCCCCGAACACGTCTGTTCGCTACTCACACATCAACCCGGAACAAACCCGAAACCAAAATGTGCGCACCCTGAGGGACAGTCGAAATCACTGAGTCAGACACAGAGACGAGACACAGAAACGAGACACAGAACGACTGCTGGCCAGCTTACCTCCCGTTGGTGGGTCGGTGGTCCCTGGGTGGGGGTCTCCGATCCCGGACGAGCCCCCAAATGAGAGACCCCTGGAGTAGGCGGTCAATTGGTTTGGAGACCCTCCCAAGGAACAGCGAGACCACGGGTTCGGATGCAATCAGCAAGAGGTTTATTTGAACACACGGGTACCCGGGCGACACAGTCTTTCGGAAGACTGGCGCGCCGAGTGGAATTTCTGGGCTCATTTTATAGCAAAAAGCGCGGGTACAGAAGCGAGAAGCAAGGTAATTGGTTAGTTTAAATCAAGCCAGGGGTGAACTTCGGTCAAGTGGGAGTCCTTGAAACAGCTGAGGGGCACTCTTGAAACTTTAACTGACTTGTCTATTTCTGGGAACTATCCGCCCTTTGCCTCGGGCCGGGGCCCAGGTGCATAACCACAGATATCCTGTTTGACTCTGTTCCCCTTGTTTCTTAACTTGACTTTTTGGCTGTATTTTCCCTATACTGCGGCTAGCTTGAAAAGAAAAAAGAAAAACACTTCCTTCAGACACAAACGATGTTAACTGGAACACTTTCAGTGGAGTGGCACAGAGTAGAAAAGGTTGCAGTCGGTGGAGAGGGAAGAGTTTTATACCACTTCAGATTAGAGAGTTCTACTTTTGTTAGATCAGAGAACTGCACTTTAACAGGTACTCAGAGACACAAGACCATGTCTAGTGTAAAATGATCATAATTGGGAATGATTCAAAATGTTTGTATATAAAGAACGTAGGAGAAGAGTCTGAAGATACTTTGAAAAAGACACCAGATATCACAAATAATTACTGAAAAATATTCGTGTGGCTTTCATGTGTAGGAAGAGTTGGTCATGTTTTCAAAGTCTCCAGGAGAAAACATTAGTACCATTATTTTGAAATTAACAAGCATTTGACTAAATAAAAATATAATAAAGACGGAGCAGAATATCTTTATTTGCTTCTCATTTCAAGGGGCAGGCCTTGTGCATTCCAGAAATAAAGCATTAAAAAAATAGTGCTTTTGAAAATTGACAGGGAAATACTCAAAAACAACATAAATTCTTCTATATATTCTTTGCTGTCTTTTACATTTCTGGAACTGAAAAAGTTGTCACCATTTACTGAGAAAATTAACATTTCTCAACTACATGTGCCTATGGCATAAAGACTGCATATTACAGCTGTAAATATTGTATCACATAGATACAATTTGATCTGCAAAGGCTTTATGTTTACTGACCTCCTGAGAAGGTTTAATTTAGTGTTACTAAAGAAGAACTGCATTGATAGACCTTGTATGTATACATAAACATGTACACATGCACATGCATACTAATAAGACATTTCTCTATCTTTATTATATATTTTATATCTTTATTATAGTATATATAGCATGATCTCTTTCCTTTAGGGGCTTTTGTGCTAGTTACATAGCCATACAAATAAAAGAATATAATACAATATAATAGGAGTTTTATCATCTGTATGGTTACAGAGCATCTCCATACAATGGAAGTTTTCTTTTCTTTTTTTTACTAATTGATTTTGGATTATACATATTTATGGCATATGGAGTAGACTATTAGTATTTGTGTACAGTATATGATGGCCAAATCACATGACTAGTATGTTCATCATTACAAATCATAATTACTCTTTGTGTCCCTTATCTAATTCTTCCCCCTTTCCCACCTCTAGTAACTATAGGTCTGTTCTCTCCTGAAAGTTCAACATTTTGTTGTGGTTTTTCTTCCTTCCTCCCTCCCTCCCTCCCTCCCTCCCTCCTTTTCTTAGCTCCTGCTTACGAGTGAAGACATGCAGCATTTCTCTTTCTGTGCCTGGCTTACTTCACTTACCATAGTTTTCTCCAAACTCATCCATGTTGCTGCAAATGGCAGGATGACATTCATTTTATGGCTGAGTAGTATTTCATTCTGTATATATACCAGATTTTCCTTATCCAGTTATCTGTCAATGGACATTTAGATTGGTTCCATATCTCGGCTATTGCAAATAGAGCTGCGATGAACATGGAAGTGCAGATATCCCTTCAACATGATGATTGCCAGTCCTTTGGGTATATTTCCAGAAGTGGTATAGCTAGATTGTATGGTTCTATCTGTAGTTGTATGAGGAAGCTCCATAGTGTTTTCCACAATGGCTGCACTAATTTACAGTCCCATCAACAGTGTAGAAGAGTTCCATTTTCTCCACATCCTTGCCAGATTTTGTTATGTCTTTTTGATAATAGTCTAACTGGCATGAGATGTTATCTCAATGTGGGTTTGATTTGTATTTCCCTGATGATTAGTGATGTTGAGCATTTTTTCATGTACCTGTTGGCCATGTGTATGTCTTCTTTTGAAAAATGTCTATTCAGCTACTTTGCCCATTTTTAAATTGGATTATTATGGTTTATTATTTTTTAATAGCAAAGTTGTTTGAGTTCTTGTATATTCCAAATATTAATCCCTTGTTGGATGTATAGTTTGCAGATATTTTCTCCTGTTCTGTAGGTTGTCTTTCACTCTGTTGATTGTTTTCTTTGCTGAGCAGAAGCTTTTTAGTTTGATACAATCCCATTTATTTTTTCCTTAGTTGCTTGTGCTTAAGGGATCTTATTCATAAAATCTTTGCCTAGGCCTACATCCTGAAGTGTTTCCACTATGTTTTCTTTTAGGAGTTTTATAGTTTCAGGTCTTATACTTAATTATTTAATCCATTTTGAGTTGATTTTGGTATATGTTAAGAGGTATGGGTCTAGTTTCATTTGAATCAATTTTTCTGGAAATGGGTGGGAAAAAGCCTGTATTGATCTGTGTAGGATCAGAAAAGAAGAGGTATTTGAACTGTAGTTTACAGATGGTGGAGGAGATTTTTAGCTATTGGGAAGGAAAAATGAGTATAATCAAAGGCAGTATTATGAGAGGTACAGCATGCTTAAAGAATCAAAAGTGGTGGAATGGCAAGAGCAAAGTATGTGTCAAAGAAAGAAGCTATGATAAGGCTGAAAGTAGTGTCAGATAAGCTGAGAGTGTCAGATTGAGAAACTGTAGAAGACTTGTGGCCTTTGAGAAATACGAATTTAAAGAATAAATGATTAATTTTAATAAAAGCTAATAATTCTCAATAACAGATACTGGGAAAGAAATTTCTATACATGAAAATTACAATTAACAATAAATTAACTCCCTATTTATCTCCAAATAATTGCAAGCCATAAAATTAAAATTCAGCAAAGTAATCTGTACTTTTTTGAATTTGTTTCTGTGGTTGGACTTAAATTGCAATAGTTTTATAAGGTCTATTTTTTTCTTTAAAAACTGTATACAGAAAGAAAAATGTAAGACAATAACAATGGAAACTGACATTCGTCATTCAACTTCAGTAAAAAAGAGTCACCAAAATAAAGTACATAATTCATAAGTGGCATAATAATCATATTAAGGACCTACTTCTGACGTCAAAGATTATTAAAGTGCATTACACAGTTATTAACTCATAAATTGCTGCCAGATTTATGGATTATCTAACCAGAATGAATGTAATCTTATAAAATGTGCTAATAATTTTTAAGTGGATAGGGAAAATAGAAAAATCATTATGAAACATTAAGCTTTGCTAACACAGATTTCCTTCAGCATAAGGAAATAGGCCCATATTATTTTCAGTATACAACACTATATTCTTGCAAAATCAAAAGAGAAAGAAAATATGTTTACTATTGTTTAGGCCTTTAAATATAAAAAAGAACTAGCACAGTCATGTGAAAGATGTCAAATATCTCAATTATCACTAAATAAATCCATGAACATTTTAATGTATAGAATAATACACATACATTATCTTTAACTATATATACAAATATTACAAATGAAATTATCTAAAGCAACTTCACATTTAAATAAGTTATTCTATTGTGTGGCTAGTCAAAAGAGAAAAGGCATAAATTACAAAAAACGTAACTTATGTAGAAAAAAGTCATATTTTGGGGCCGACCCCGTGGTGCACTTGGGAGAGTGCGGCGCTGGGAGCGCAAAAGCGCTCCCGCCGCGGGTTCGGATCCTATATAGGAATGGCCAGTGTGCTCACTGGCTGAGCGCAGTCCAGCCGGTCACAAAAAAAAAAAAAAAAAAAAAAAAAAGTCATATTTTTATTTTATTGAAATTATTATTTCTAAATATGAGATTTTATATATTGTGAATGAATTATTTTATAAATAATTAAGAAAAGATTAGATATATGAATATTTAAACAAGGAGAGTAAAACCAGGGAAGAAAATATATAAAAAGAAGAAGCTGAATGAACAGCATTAAAAATTAACACCCAAATAAATACATACAATGAGAACTATTTCTGAAATAATAACTGCAAAGAGACTTCTAAATACACCTCTGACTCTCAGATATGGTTTGATCGCTGCTTAAAAATATATTTCCTAGGTATATTCATTTCATTTCTGGTTAATAGTCTAAACCCTATCTCTTTCTCATTGCAAATTACTGAAATATTTAGATTTTACATTGAGTTAAAAAATGGTCTATCCTTAAATCTTTGTATGCTGATATCCATGTGCATAGTTTTGGTTCTTGAGTTAATTTGACCTATATGAAAACAGGTCAGAGGAATTTTAGAAATTTTTATGGAAGAGTGAAGATGAGATTATTTTGTTAGTTAAACCTCGATAGCAACTTGTTGGAACTTACTACTATAATAGGCACATTTTGTAAAAAGTTTTCAATCTATCTTTAAAAAAAACTCTAATTATTGTTCTTCCTTTTTTTTATATCTCAACTCTATAAATGTAAATTAACCTAGAATTATAATTTTTTTCCAGCTGAAACAAATAAATATACTAATTCTTTCATAACTAACATATGGTACTGTCTATAGTACAAGTATTTTTATTTAATTATGAGAGACATTATCCAAATAGCATTTTAAATGATAGCTTTAGCAATTATTTTTGTGTATACTTTATTTATACTATTGCTTTATCACTACAGAAATTATCCACCCTCCAGAAATCTGCATTTTATAGAATCCTTTAAATCCTTTATATATATACACATATATATACATTTGTATTTCAATTTGTTCCAAAATTTTTGTCTCTAAAAATTTGCATCCCAATAATCATTTAACATAAACACATAAGATTCATGTTAAAAGTAACATGTGATAAACAATGCAAATACAAACATCTAACATATCTTAAAATTACTTTTAAAAGTATTAAATTACTTAAAATGTTGAATCTATTAACGCACTGGTGTTATTAACCTAATATTGCACTGTTTCCATATCTGGCACTGATTTGCTAACATATGCTCGGTGCTCAAATTATATGCAGAGTAAGTGAATGGGTAAATGTAAAATGCAAGTTCTTCTAACAAAGTCGGGCATGCATTTTTCTTGCAAAATCCAGAGAAAAATCACACTCAATATTTCAGTCTGAGCTCCACAAACCACATAAAATGGTTTAAACCATAAATTAGAGAGGAATACTTTTCAAAAATGTCCTCATTTTTAGTATTCTTCTTAATTTTTTCCATTAACATTCATTTTCTTTATCCTGGCATATGAATGCCCAGCGGGCACCCATGCCTCATTGCTTTAACATATGCTGTTTTAGTTGCTGAAAATAATACGAGGCAACAAATTTTGGGGGAAAATGTAGCTTCTGTTCAGCTGTAATCAAAAGCATTAACATGCAAGATCATGCCCAGATAAGATATTCTGATCTTCTATGTCAAAATGAGGAAAGCTCAGTTTCAAAATGATCTCAACTTTGTTGACTGAATGCCTCTGGAAAATAAGGCTTTCACAGCAACTCTTAGAGATGCCTCCAGAAATTCTTAGACTTTATGGTAAAGAAAAATTTGAAGCAGACTGCTGCAATGAAGTAAATTTTATACATTTCCCTGGTTAAATATTTCAATAAATTATAGAGATAACTGGAAGAGATTCTTACATGGCCAATGCCAAAACTACTTTAGAATAAAACAGAAGAAAATCTGGCTTTTAAAACTAGTATTTTTTTTTTACATTAAATTAATTTTACAGACTTAATTTCAACTTGTGAAGCAATTTTAAAATCAAACTCTGACAAAATACTTAAGAGTAAATATACCTGTCATTCAGGTCAACTCTCCTGCTGGAAAAAGAAAACCGGATAAGCTAAACAAATATGAAAAAACATATGTGAAGCAAGACTGAGCCAGGCAACCAGTGATGATTTGAAGGAGGGTCTTTCGAGATGAAGACCAGAGATGTGTGTGCACACTTGAGAGCTGCTTTTCCTACAGAAGGATCTTGTTTATGCGAAAGCTGTGGAGGGAAGTCTGAGAAAGCTGAGTTTTTGGCAATTTCCTATGTCTGTGATGACAAATTTGGAATTCAGAGCCACAAAAGAAGAAAACCTGTGAAATATACCAGAATTAAAGTTAACATTCTTGAAACAGTGCACATTAACAGTACATGTGAACCAAAACTTAGAAAAATACTACTAAGAAGTAACCCCAGAATAAAGTATATTTTACATGTATATACATCTAATGATATAGATGTAAACATTCTAAATTGAAATTTGACAGAACAAAAAAAAAAGAAATAGTCACAACTATAATCACCACTGGAACATATTATACATATTTCTCATACATTAATAAATGAAGCAGCAAAAAGATGTCATTATGGACACTGGAAATTTGAACATGATTCACAAAATTGAATGAAATGCAACTTGTGGTAATGAGTATGCTGCCAGTGTGAATCTGGCCCTCACATCATGGGCAGGAGGGGTGACAATCAGGTTTGTATCTCATGAAAATTCATAACCAAAAAAAGAATTAACATATATGGAATGCTGTTTGCAGAAAATACAGAATATACAATCATTCAGATGTGTTAGAATATTCACCAGCACTAACCAAATATAGGAGCATGAAGTCATTCTCAACAGATGTCAATCAATCAAATTTGCAGATGTTGTGCTATCTGATAACAGATTTAAATGTGTGGATGCACCTTTAGTGATGCTAAGAAGGAAAAATATAACTTTGAGGAAAAGAAAGTCTACAAACCAATGACCTGAACAAATACCTTGAGAAGACAGAAACAGAAGAGCAATTTAATTCAATGCATAAATTAATAAAATAAAAAGCAGTATTCAGGAAATAATGAACAAAGGCAAACTGTGGTACTTTGACAAGATTAATAAAATTAGTAACACTATAATAAAACTGAGAACAAATAAATGGAGAGAAGGTAGAAGTTGTAATCATCAGGGATGTAAAATATGGCTATTAGTAGTAGTCCGAGAGACAGTAAAGAGATACCTCTAATTGTTAAATATGTTTATATTTGTTTATTCGGTGGCACACTTACCTTGCTTATAATTTTAATTAAAATGGCATTAGAGTTCTTTCAACTTCAACGACGTTTACTGTTCCAGCAAATACTTTGTCAAATGTAAGTAGTTACTTTCTAATCCATTTTTACTTGGATATTTCATTAGGAAAGTCTGCTGAGTATTATCAAATCTCTTTTCAGTGTGTGTTAAAGAAAACTGAATAAAATAATTCATCCAGAAAACAAAAGGAATGAGCTAGGTGATCTCTAAAGCTCTTTCTAAGAACTCTTAACATTTTTTTTTTTCAGTACTGTTCAGACACAGGAGGGAAGAAGGTAGGATGTGTTTGTAAAGAGAGGACTACAAAATATGATGCTGAGTGTGGGCCACAGGTGGAGGATAATTTTGGAACAAACAAGAATGTAAAGTATGAGATTTGGCAATGAAATAACAAACTAGGATCAGCAACTGCTCTGTGCAATTTATAAATGCCAAAGCCTCAAAACTTTCTTCCTTTCTAATCTGTACTTTGTTATAGGATATATCACATTGGAAAACTGCACTGTCTAGCATAAAATCAATGCTCAAATTAATATTTTTGAACCACTGACTGAATGCATTATCTTATCTGATTCTATAGTTTTCAGTCTACAAGATTATTCAGAGTTGCATACATTTCCCCTTATCCCTGGCTGCTCTTTGTACATGACCTCACACAGGGGAGTTACTTGCAATCTGTGACCTCAGAAGAGCCTGAGACACCAAAGAAGACTTAGAGCTCTCAGCATCTTTCTTAGTTTCTTGCTTCCTTCCTAATATTTTCTTCTCTATAACTTTTATCATCTTTATAATATGTATTTGTATACATGTGCATTTTTCCCACACAATTGTGATCCACTTAAGGGCAGGGAAAATTCAATCTAAAGACTCAAGAATCATTTTTTAAGGAATAACTGACCGCATTATAACGATTATCCAAATCAAGAGGCAGAAGCCATATATAATACTACAGTGTATGGTCAGGTAGAAGAATTGCTTTCTTCAGTGGAAATGATGGTGAATCCTACATATTTTTAGCTTATAAAAACATATTACATATTACTATGATGTACCAGGAGTGTGGAAAGCTGAATGTGTGGCTCTTATGGTTAAATTCAGTTACCCTTGCTTCTTGGAAGAGAAAAGTGTAAGGTATCCTCTCAGAATAAGACATCCTATTCGTGTGGCTCAATTTTTGTGAATCTGTTCTTTGCCACCATGCTTCCAGCTTGGGACAAAGGTGCTAGCCTTTTATATTTGGCACAGGGAAGACCAAGAGGTTTGTCTTCCCTCCCGTTGTGGAGGACATTTAACTTTGCCTGTCCTTCACACAAACAAGATCGTCAAGACTAACAAACCAGAGAGCTGGACTTCAGTCAGATTTGAGGAACAGTGATTAATAAATCTGCCAAAGACAATGAACAGTAATTTGGTCTATTAACTCTGCTGGATTTATTCAGTTAATGACCAAGAACTAAAACACCCCACTGAGAAAAAGAGGATGTGCTTCTGTTTGTGATCCAGCATACCCAGGTGTACAATGGTGAAGTTGCAATAGTACAATTCAAACCTGGCAAGGCTGGGTCCTGGCAAGAATATAAGGCAAAGGTTTGGATCTATTTTCACTGCAGAGTATGAAAAATATCATATAGGATGTTCTTTGCTGATTAAAATAATAGAAAGAAACACTTCTCTTTTACAAGAAGCAAGAGTAACTGAACTTAATCATACCAGAGACTTTTAATGCTTTGTTTTAAGCAATCTCTCTTTTCACTCTCTTATTTTCTCTCAGGCACTGATAGATGATGATTATGTTTAAAATCTTCCACTAGGTCCTCTTGCAGTTTGTAAATCAGATCTTCGTTTGGAGTCTAAAAATTAAAGGGTGTAATCTTTATACCAAGATTACATTTTAAAAAATAAATTATTTTGGAAGTGGTTTAAATATTGCATCATTATTTTAAAAAAGCAATAGCATCTTTTCATTTTCTATGCCTTGTTCTTTCTAAAATCTCATTTTGCCCTTAGGTTACCCAGCTTTGTACAAATACGTGTAAGTCACATATTCATATTTTCCATCTTTTTGAGTATAAAATCTGTAGAAACAAAATGTATTATCTTTCTTTATGCACAGCCATACTTGGGCAACTTCTTTTCGTAGTAAAAACTAAAAAACAGTCTTGCTAGGTATAGCATAATTGTGTTCTCTTACATTCATTTAAGGTATTCTTTATTCTCATTATTTTCTTTTACAGTGAATTGAAACTATTTCTATTCAATTCATATTTCTAACCATACTCTACTTAAAGGTAAAAATGTCCTTAATTTCTGCAAATACTCTTTGTATAACCTAATACCTACCAGATAACAATACACACACACATATCCATGTGTGTATGTGTGTGTCTTATTTTGGTACCAAGTGCTGAACTCTCAACATTTTGTTCTTATGGCAACATTGGGATTTGAAGAAGAAAAAAAAGTTAATAAGATCATTAGAAAGTATGCTATAAGCCTTTCATTATTTCAAATTAACGCTTGTATATGTGACAAATGCAGCTGCCATGGTTTGCTCATTGAGGTGCACACTCTGCCACTACAAAAACTACAGAACATCAGGCAATGAGCTAACTGTGCCCAGAAGCCTCTTCATTGTGAACACACTGCACATTTATTGTATAATAATCATGTACCTCCAATGAATTGAAGCTCTCCTGAACACTCTCATTGTACTTACTCTGCTAAACTGCATAGTTATTATATTTCCCAAAGTTCTATTTGGAAAAGTTTGCCCAGAGTATATGCTGAGTCATTTGGCAGTAGCAGAGTATATGTACGGAAATATTACAGAATACTGATATGCAAGACAAAAAATTTAAGGTTCTTCTTGGGGAGCAAAGATAGAATTAGTATATTCTTAATCATTTCTCTTGATGATTCTGTGCATTTAGCATTCAATATTTTCTCCCCTTCTATGAGGTGCCTGATATCTATTAGATAATTCTGAAAAACAATATTTTGACAAAACTATTTCTAATGCTAGTGCCAGGGAGTGATACATATTCATATTTGTAGCAATCCAGTAATGTGCATATTAGGTCATGTAAAATTAACATGGAGAAAATACAACCTACAGAGTAAGAGAAAAAATTTGCAAATTATGCATCAAACAGAGAATTAATATCCAAAATACACAAGGAACTCAAACAACTTCACAGTATAAAAACAAATAACCCAATTAAAAAATGGGCAAAGTAGAAGAATAGACATTTCTCAAAGGAAGATATACAAATGAACAACATACACATAAAAAAAAGTTCAACATCACTAAGCATCAGGGAAATACAAATCAAAACTGCATTGAGATATCATCTCACACCAGTTAGACTGGCCAGTTTCGAAAAGACAGACCCTAACAAATGCTGGCAAGGATGTGGAGAAAGGGGAACCCTTCTACAACATTGGTGGGACTGTGAACTAGTACAGCCATTGTGGAAGACAGTGTGGAGGTTCCTCAGACAACTATAGATAGAAATGCCATACAATCCAGCAATCCTATTGTTATCCAAAGGAATGGACAACATCATGTTGAATGTGTACCTTCACTCCCATGTTTATTGCTGTTCTACTTTCAATAGCCAATAGTTGGAACCAAGCTAAGTGTCCATGGTAAGATGACTGGATAAGGAAAATGTGCTATGTTCACACAGTGGAATACTACTCAGCCATAAAAAGAATGAAATCCTGCCACTTGCAGTAACATGGATGAACTTAGAGAAAATTATGTTAAGTGAAGTAAACCAGGCCCAGAAAGAGAAATACCACATGTCCTCCCTTCTAAGTGGAAGGTCAAAAAATAAACAAATCAACAAAAAAAGGAAGAAGGAAAGACACAACATTCACAATAATATATTGAACTTTCAAATGGAGAGAACAGAACTGAGGTTACCAGATGTAGGAAAGGAGGAGAGAAGTAAGGGGGGAATTGGTAAAGGGCCACAAAAAAGATTACATTGTATAATGTTGAATATACTAATTATCCTGATTTGAGCTTTATGTATCATACACAGGTATTGATATTCAACTCTGAACCTCACAGATATGTACAGTCAAGTATATTTCAAACAAACACATAAATAAATAAATGAACTTCATGATGTTATGGAAAAATGAGAACATTAAAATGAGGGAAAACTAAGAATTGCAAGAAAAATCAATGTTAATCATTCTATTACATACAATGCAGATTGCATTTATGGCTTAAGCATATATATTACCATATTAGTTTGCTAGGGCTGCCATACAAAAAAATCAGCATGGACTAGGCATTGTAAACAGAAATTCTGGAGGCTGCAAGTCCAAGATCAAGGCATGAACTGGTTTGCTTTCACTTGAGACCTCCCTGATTGGCTTGCAGATGGCCACCTTCTCACTGTGTCCTCATCTGGCCTTTCCTCTATGCAAGTACATCCTTCATGTCATGTCTTCTTATGAGGGAACCAGTAAGATTGGATTAAGGCCACCTTTATGATTCATTTAACCTCTTTAAAGGCTCTATTTTCAAATACAGTCACATTGGGAGGTAGGGCTTCAATTTGCAAGTTTTGGTGGAGGGGTGACACATTTCAGTTTATAACAGTTACTAAAGCTAATTGGAGTATTTGTCAAGTTTGTAATAGAAAAAGTAAAACTATTTGATTTTCTTTCTTTAGGAGAAAGTAATTTTCTTTATTTTTAATATCCAGTGAGTAAAGCCCATTGTGATTCAGAGCATCAGCGTTTTAGTGATGGTTTGGTTTGGAGCTTCCTTATTCTCTACAGCAACAATTCGACTTTGACAGATTTGACACTGTTCTCTAAGTGATAGACCATGTCTTTTTATTTGGGGTAAAAAGTAATAATTACTTCTTAGGTGGTCTCTTATAATAGAATATCAGTAGTAAACTTAAATTTGTATATAAATGGATGTTTTTCCAAGATTTTTTTCCTCCCAGATCCTTTTTTTTTTTTTTTTTTTTTTGTCTTTTTGTGACCGGTAAGGGGATTGCAACCCTTGGCTTGGTGTTTCCTGCACTGTGCTAAGCCAGTGAGAGCACCGGCCATTCCTATATAGGATCCGAACCCATGGCGGGAGCACCGCTGCGCTCCCAAGTGCTGCACTCTCCCGAGTGCGCCACGGGGCTGGTCCCAGATCCTTTTTTTTATTGGTTATGAATATTCATGTGATACAAAGCTGATAGTCACCCCTCATGCCCATGATGTGAGGGCCAGATTCATACTAGCTGTATACCTGTTACCACAAATTGCATTTGTACCCTGTGTCCACCACACAATTATCCCCAACCTCTCTCTCCCTCCCACTTCCCCCCCACCCGCACTCATTTTTGTAGCCCAAGGAATATTCTCTCCCTTTGCAAGTCCAACAAACTTCTGTGATCTTTCTTTCCTTCCTTCTTTCTCTCTTAGCTCCCACATATGACTGAGAACATGCGGTATTTATCCCTCTGTGCTTTGCTCGTTTCACTCAATATAAGTTTCTCCAGGCTCATCCATGCTGTTGCAAATGGGAGTATTTCATTCTTTTTTATGGCAGAGTAAGATTCCATAGTGTATATATACTATAGTTTCCTTATCCAATCATCCATCGATGGACATTTAGTTTGGTTCCATATCTTGGCTATTGTAAACAAAGCTGCGATGAACATGAGAGTGCAGGTATCCCTTCGACATGATGATTTCCATTCTTCTGGGTGGATACCCAGAAGTGGGGATGCTGGGTCGTATGGAAGACCTATCTGTAGTTGTTTGAGAAACCTCCATACTGTTTTCCATAGTGTTTGTACTAATTTACAGTCCCACCAACTCGGTAAGAGTGTTCCCTTCTCTCTTCACCCTCGCCAGCACTTGTTATTCACCATCTTTTTGACTATAGCCAGTCTAACTGGGGTGAGGTCATATCTCAATGTGGTTTTAATTTGCATTTCCCTGATGACTCATGATGTTGAGCATTTTTTCATGTACCTCTTGACCATTTGCATGTCTTCCTTAGAAAAATGTCTATTCAGCTCCTTTGCCCTTTTTGTTAATTGGGTTATTTGTTTTTTTACTGTGTAATTGCTTGAGTTCCTTGTATATTATGGATATTAATCCCTTGTTGGATGCATAGTTAGCAAAAATTTTCTCCCACTCTGTAGGTTGTCATTTCACTCTGTTGATTGTTTCTTTTTCCATGCAGAAGCTTTTTAGTTTGATATAGTGCCATTTGTTTATTTTTTTCTTTTACTGCTTGTGCTTTTGGGCTCTTGTTTATAAGGTTTGTACCCAGACCTAGTTGCTAAAGTGTTTCACCTATATTTTCCCTTAGTAATGTTACAGTTTCGGGTCCTATATTTAAGTCTTTAATCCATTTTGAGTTGATTTTAGTGTATGGTGAGAGGTCCATATCTAGTTTCCTTCTTCTGCATATGGATATCCAGTTTTCCCAGAACCACTTGTTGAAGAGGCAGTCTTTTCCCAGATGTAGATTTTTGTTGCCTTTGTCCAATATTAGATGACTAGAAGCCTAAGGGGTGTTCTCAATTCTATTCCACTGGTCTGAATGTCTATTTTTATACCAGTACCATGCTGTTTTGGTTAAAATAGCTTTGTAGTATAATTTGAAGTCAGGTAGTGTTATGCCTCTGGCTTTATTATTTATTTATTTATTTTTTGCCCAGGATTGCTTTGGCTATTCAGGGTCTTTTGTTGTTCCATAACCAAGGATGTGAAAGACCTCTACAATGAGAACTACAAATCACTTCTGAAAGGAATTAAAGAAGACACAAAAAGACAGAAAGATATTCCATGCACTTGGATTGGAAGAATTAACATTGCAAACATATCTATACTACTCAAAATGATCTACAGATTCAATGCAAACCCCATCTTCCCAGATTCATAAGATGATTGAACATTAACTTACAATAGCATCAAATTACAGGCTCATTGTTTACACTGAAACCTCAGGGAAAAGGGGAAAACAAAAACAAAAACAAAAACAGCAGTATATGAAATAGAAAAAAGTATAGGATTTTAAAAATCAAAGATCCTAATTAGTATTATGATTTTGGTGTAAAAGAAAATGTTATCTGTAGTACACTAACTCCATAGAAACACTGAAAGCATTTTTACTAAATATGGCATCAAATGTCCTATTTCTTTCTTTGATTTAGAGCAGGACCAACCATTACCTAAGATCAGAGAACTAGAGAGTTGGACAAGATATATGAATATGTTTCATGGTAAAAGTATCTAATTTTGGTGATGAGTTTATAAGTAGGTTTATAAGTAAGTGTAACTTGACATCAAGAATATGTAGGCCTATTCTGTAGTCTATACAATTCTAATCTCCTTTCGAAGTATGTTCTTTTCTCTTACTGTTGTAATTTTATGTTCCTATAATTTCATGATATTTCTGCTGCAAAGAGAGGAGATGGACAGAAAACTAAAACTTGAGGCCCCATTAGATCCCTGTAAATAATCCATGAGTATATTCTGGTTGTCTATTTTCAGGGTGAGTGAAGACTTTGTCTTGCTTGAAAGGGATAACAGTAACAGTGGGAAAATATCTGCTTGTTTTTTGAATTACTGAATTAGGGAACCACATTGCAGGAATCCAAATCTTACTGGTACTATTTTGAAGGAACTCTTGAATCTTTAACCCTTTGTTTGGAAACTACTAACTTTATCACCCAAAAACAATACAAAAGTAAAGATAATTAATAAAATCAAAAAATACAATTAGCAAAATTTTCAGAAGCCCTTTAGATTCCCCAGCCTAATACTGTCATTACATTTGATTATATCAAGATCAGCCCCATTTAAAATCCACAAGTTATCTTGTTATAAGTGAATAAAAGGACATGTCATGCATTTGTAAATTTTACTTCCTGAAGGCTAGGTTCTCTCTTATTTGGGCTAATGTGACTAAGTGCCCCAAAAGAAAAATATCACAATGTCACTAAAAGATTCAAGCTACATTTCTTAAATAACTACATAAACTGACACTAAGATATTGGACTTCTACAAAAGACACTAGAGAGAAATTCTCTGTCAATAAATATAATTGAAAAGGGCCTTATTAGGTACAGTAAAATTTCAAGATGTTAACACCCAAATTCAGATTGCCCCCCCCCCAAAACCATAATTTTCTCCTGACCTCTGGGCATCCATTCTATCAATAGATCTCAAGTTGTGGAGTCTTAGACATTTTCCAGGATCTATGGCTACAGATGTCATTAAAACACTGCCAGAGAAATTAGCTCATCAGAAATCAGAACTGTATTATGGCTATACCTGCTAAAGTCAACAGTTCACTCTATTCAGACACTCCAGCCTGCTTTGCAGCAACTGTTTACCTCCACTCAAGCATTTTTTTCACCTAAGAGATTTGCTTCTGTTCAAATAAATTATGCATGCATTTTCAATATATTCTGTGCCTCTGTAACTTACTACTTCATTTGTAAACACAACTTATTCCAAACTGCAAGAGACCAGTTATCATGAATAATCACAAAATCCTTGGTTTCCTCTTAGTCAAAGAGGAATTTGAGCTTTAACAATACTTCTTGCTTTAACTATATAAAATCACTGTGTTGGCTAATTTAGTTCATCCGAAATCTTAAATGGTCTTACACATTGTCATATCATTTCATATCAGATAAATCAGTAACTCATTTTGTAAAAAAAAGGAGAAGGAACTCACTCTTGTCCAACTAAAAGAAAGAAGCAGCATTTCCTGGACCATCTCTTGATCAGCAAATTGTAAAAATGCTACAACAGATCAATGCTCTCCACCTAACTGTCTGCTCATAGCCCAAAAAGGTAACAGAATATGAAAAGAAGACATTCAGCCAGGAGTTGTCCTGGCACTTAGCAGCAGACCTTAGTGTTCTCCTGTTGAACATAAACTATTTCACAGAACATCAGCATCAGACAACTTAGTGAACGTGATAGGCCAAAACAAAGACAAAAGCTCCATAACCATGTTCAAGTAAAGATAATATCAATAACTTTTCCAAATGACAAAAATGACTATATATCCCCATTTCCTTTTTAATATGAGCAACAGTGGTTTCCTTTGGGAATGAGAGTTTTGACCTCTTTTTCTTTCCTCCATCACTGATGAAATTATTATGATATCCAAACATAGACTCAATCAACCTCAGTTCCATACAGCACAAAACCCCACCTTGAACTCTCCCTTAGATCACCTCTGACAAACTCAAATCTTGTGACGCAGGTTTTCTAACACCTCTGACGGAGACACCTGCAATTCCTCACAGAGTCCATTGCTCCATGGCTATAAGTTAATGAACTCAAAGGTGTCTGACTACTCGTTTGTTCATGGCAGTCCTTGGCTGCAGGATATTGGCAGTGGTTTAGATTTGAATACGTATAGTGCGGTTCTCTCCAGAAAGTTCATAAGTTAGTCCCTCAAGTGCTAAAATATTAACATAAAAGATAAAGATGAGATCAAATTTTCTTCCTGCCAACTGTAGTCTGATATGCTGTCTCAGTCAAACCTCTTACCTAAAGAGAAATGACTAGACAATAAAATATTATGATTAAATATAATTTGTGAACAAATTTAAAAAGAATAATATTAATGTCAATAATGTGAAATATTTCAGGTATAAAATTATTGCAAAACCACCCAATGAGAAAATGATGCAATTCAGAGCAGCTCTCACTGTTGCAAGGTCACATATCTAATAAGTGGTGGAGAAAAATTTGAATCAGATTTTCTGACAGCAAATCTACTCATTTCACAATCCATGCTGCCCTGCCTGCCAGGATGTGAGACAAAATTCATGCTCTTTCTTGATAGGAAATCATATTTAAAGATCAAGGTGATATTTATGTCCTAATACTCTGTTCATTTTGTTATACCATGCTCTTTGCCTATGCAAAAAGTACAGAAGGAAGTAATGGCAATGTCAAGGGGATGTTAAAGCACTATAAAATGAGTGAAGTTAAAGGAATGAAATATGAAATATGTTACAATTGGAAAAAAATATCTTTTCAGGTATTTAAAATACTCTTATGGTAAAAAGGAATAATATTATTTTATGATGTTCCAAGTATAGAAGAAGAAGGGTGCTATAGGATGTTCACTGGTAAAATCTTCAATTTAACATAACCTCAGCCATTGTAGCAACTTTTTAAGGCAAAAAGGCTGTCATGGAAAGCAAATTGGTATCTCTGTTCAAGATATGCTGGACAATCATTTGGTAGAAAGATGGACAAAACATGTTCACTGATTGAAAGGGTATTAGAGTAATTCATGTTTTCCAAACCCGTGCATTTATAATTTCATGGTTTGAGTAGTAAGATTGAGGATACATATCACTAAATCATATGGCATTGCCACTGAAAGTGGAATTTAAAGTAGTCCTAAATTTTTTGAGATACAAAAACAAGTAGAAAAAAGATGTAGGTGGAAGTACCCATAGCAATTAACTACATTACAAAGCTTTACACTGTTTAGACACTGGATATGCTAGTATGGCATAAAAGAAATGCCAGAGACTGTTCTTGTCCCAACTTGGCCACTTGAGTTAGACAAGTTATTACCGTTCTTGAACCTCAGGTAGCTATCCTTACTGTGAAAGTTATGAGTAATGATGTAAAAGTAAGAGAGTCTTCAGTATTAAATAGCAATAAGAAACGTGGATCTCTAAGCATAGAATACCAATTGAAATTGATCAAAAAGAACTTTTGTTTTATAAATGAAATTGGTTGAGGCATTCTTAGAGTTCTAATTTTTTCAAGAAAATTTTACTGAATGAGATACTAAACTACAAAATGAAATAGTATTACGAGACATTTTGGAAAATATAAACCTGCATAGGACTGTGAACTATTATTATCATTTGCATTTTATGCCTATTTATTAAATTGAGGGCATATGCAAATTTCAGAAGCAGAATACAAGAAGATTGATTTTTTTAGTTGTTTTTTCGCTTCTTCCAGTAACAATTTAAGGGGATATCAGTCTTATAGCAGCAACTACTGTCCTTTAATGCTCAAGTAATATATTGAAGTGGTTTTTTTACTATAACACACTATTTGTGTGTATTTCAAAGAAATCCCGTTACTGGTTAGCAGAAGGTAGTTTGTGCTTTGTTGGAAAACTCAAGAGTTGAGGTATAAATAGGCAGAGTATAGATGATGCCTCTTGGCCAAGCAGGGTAAGGCGACACACTATTTATTTGGCTCAGCTCACACAGTCCATCATTGTTATAACCAATCATATTTTTAAAGCATTTTATTCTCCAGTATCAAGCAGCATTTATTACATACCATGCACTGTTTTCATCTATGACTGATAGCAATAGCTAGGGAAAAATGCCTTTTCCAGGAGTATAAAAAATGGCTTTACATGAAACTGATGTATTATATTGGAGACAGATCTAATAGGCCAAGTAGGCATGATGAACGGTACCCATGGACCTAGTAGATCTCATTGACTTTTAGTGAATTCTTGATTCTCATGTTCATACTTTGGACTTTCTGAAACAATGACATTTATAAAAGGAAATAGAACAGAGTCATATCTGAATCTTATAGTGTTCTCAATATAAGTAGAACTCAGCTTACTTACAGAGGAGGTTAGCTTGGCAGTTTGTCTTATCAACACCTAATGAAATCTCGACAGCTTTTTGGTTGTTATTTTTTGGCTGTGATTTGTGGTTGTTGTTTATTTTATTTTACCTTCTTCAGAAAAAATGAGAAACATAGTGCCTAGCTATGTTTGAACTCTTAATGAATTCTATGATACACTATTCTGTATATTAAATTTAATGAAAATCAATCTCCCACCATATCCTCACAGTATTGGTATCATTGTCATCAACAAAAATATAGCAATTATTTCAAAGGCAGTTACTCTTTTGCTAATATTATCTTTACTTTTTTATCACAGGGAAGAATACAAAAGTAAATTTTGGATTTGAATACCTAAACATTTTATAAGACATACATCTTATTTCAATCTTGTGCATGTGAATATGTGGACCTGAACCCCTTCCCCCCCTTGAATATTAACTGACTAGCTTTTCTGCTTCTGTGATTAGCTTGCACAAGGTTTTACAAGCCCCTGTGGGTGGGACTTTCTGGTAAGGGCAGGTAAAGGACTTCCCAAACCGCCCAAAGTACACCCAGTTCCAGGAAGGACTGACCAGTTCCTTATCTAGGGGCCACCAGGTCTGACCCAGAGGGGAAGACGATTAAGCAATACACTGTTCTTTGTTAGTGTGCCAACCCACCAAAAGCTACCAATGAATTTAAATGTCGATGACTAACAAGCAATATACAACTCATATCAGATATCAGATGACTAATAAGCAACTCATATCAAGCATATCAGATGACTAATAAGCAATAAACAACTCATTCGGTTGCCAAAGTCTGTCTAAAACATAGTATAAAAAGTGCCTGTGTTAAGGGCTCGGGGCTGCTTCTGTCCTGAAGACAGAGCAACCCCAGCATGCTGGAAATAAAAATCCTCTTGCTTGATTGCAGTGATCTCTGTCTCCTGGTCTTTGCGAGATGAGCCTTCCCAACAAGTAAGATTCGTGCTTTCAGGCCAGTCTTACAAATATCCAGTTTTTCTAGCACCATTTGTTGAAGAGGCTGTCCTTTCCTCATTGTATATTTTTGGCACCTTCATGAAAAATCAGTTGGTTGTTAAGTGTGTAGGTTTGTTTAAGGGTTCTCTCTTATATTCCACTGGTTAATTTGACCAGTACCATGCTGTCTTAGTTACTATAGCTTTATGGTATATTTTGAAGTCAGGAAGAGAGATGCCTCCCACTTTGTTCTTTTTGTCCAAGATTGCTTTAGCTGCTTTGGGGTCTTTTTGGTTCCATACATATTTTAAGATTTTTTTCTATTTCTGTGAAGAATACCATTGGTATTTTCATAAGGATTGCTTTGAATGTGTAGATTTGGGTAATATGGACATTTCGATGATGTTAATTCTTCTGACCTATGAACATAAGATATCTTTCCGTTTATTTCTGTCCTCTTTAATTTTTTTTTCACCAATATTTTATAGTTTTCATTGTAGAAGTCTTTCACCTCCTCGGTTAAATTTACTCCTAGGTATATCATTTTTTCGTAGCTATTATGAATGGATGGGATTACTTTCTTGATTTCTTCTTCTGCTATTTTGTTGTTGGTTTATAAGAAGGCTATTGATTTTTGTGTATTGATTTTGTATCATGCCACTTTACTGAATTCATTTATTAGTTATAGTAATTTTTTGGTGTAGTCTTTAGAATTTTCTATGTATAGGATCATGTCATCTGTAAACTAGACACCTATCTCTCACCATACACAAAAATCAACAAAAAATGGACCAGAGACCTAAACTTAAGACCCAAAACTATGAAACTACTAGAAGAAAATATAGTAGAAATGCTACAGAAAATGGGAGTGGGCAGATTTTTTTTTTTTTTTTTTTTTTTTTTTTGAGCAAGACTGCAAAGACACAGGCAACTAAAACAAAAAATACATAAATGGGATTACGTCAAACTAAACAGTTTCTACACAGCAAGGGAAACTGTCAACAAAATGAAGAACAACCTACAGAATGGGAGAAAGTGTTTACCAACCACACATCAGACAAGGAGCTAATGTCCAGAAAATGTAAGGAAGTTAATCAACTCATAAGCCAAAAAAAAAAAAAAAAAACAAAACAAATAACCCAGTTAAAAAATGGGCAAAGGACTTGAACAGACATTTCTCAAAACAAGAATTAATATGGTCAACAGGTACATGAAAAAGTGTCCAACATCACTAATCATCAGGGAAATGCAAATTAAAACCACAATATCATTTCATTCCAGTTTGAATGGATATTATCACCAAGACAGAAAATAAGAAATTCTGGCATGGACGTGGAGAAAAAAGAACTCTCCCACATTGCCGGTGGGACTGTAAATCGGTACAGCTACTGTAGAAAACTTTATGGAGGTTCCTCAGAGAACTAAAAATAGATCTATCCTATGACCCAGCTATCTCACTATTGGGTATATAACCAAAGGAATTGAAATCAGTACGTCAAAAATCAGTATGTCACCTAACTCTCACGTTCATCACAGCACTATTTACAATAGCCAAGAGATAAAATCAACCTAAAAATTTATCAACAAATAAGTGGATAAAAATTTGTGTTATACACATAAAATGAAATACAACGCAGCTATTAAAAAATATTCTATCATTTGCAGCAACATGGATGGAACTGGAAACCATTATGTTAAGTGAAATAAGTCAGGCACAAGAATGTCTTCCTCATGATCTCACTTATATGTGGAATCTAAAAAAGAAAAAAAAAGTGGTTCTCATAGAAGGAGGGAGTAGAATAATGAGGGCTGGGGGAGGAGGAAAAATCCTGGGCTAAGAGGTACCAAACTATGTTATCTACCCTAAGTGAATCATTGTGCAAGATATACATGTATTGAAACAACATACTGTACCCCACAAATATGTGCAAATAAATAAGAAAAATGCCTCCCAAAAAGAGATACATCTTGAGTATAATTAGAAATGCTTTAATAAAGCGAACTAAAATAAATCTGATGATTTTCTGCATGATATGTATGTATAAAAGTCAACACAAAACAACCCAGAATTGATGTTTTGAGAAATATCTTTGTACAAATCTATCAGTTACATACACTGCCCTGTCTAGGCACACACTCGTAGTAGCTTCTCCATCCATCTAAGCACCCTCCCACTGTGCTGAGATCTCACAGGTCCCGCCTGATCTTCAAAGCAGGTCTATTGCTCAAGGTAATTTTGCTTCAGCCATATTTTCCCGAGATTCTAAACTCTTTTGCTTTTATTACCTTTGGGCACATTACAATTTAGTGTCATTTCTCAAAAAAATATGGATTAAATAGTTAAGAATATAAAATTCCTCTCAATTTCTCAAGTGAAGTTTGCTCAGATATTTATTTCCCTTACATAACTTCATAGATATTCTTTATTCTGTTATGTCCCACTAGAATAAAATTCCTTGAGGGAAAATCTTGCCAATTGTTTTGCACAAAGGTGTCGCTTGCCCCTCTATCACTGTGTGGAACAGAGTGAGAGCTACATAAACTTTTGCTGGATAAGTGAATAAATGAATAAACTCCATCCTCACTCATGTTTAATACTTTGTTTTCCTCTGTCCTCATTTTATATATTTCCTCAAAATCTGACTTCAAAAATATTTACAAACGAGTGTTTGCAACTTAGATTAAGGATGACTTAAACTGTGTTAAATCTGTGTCAACACTATGTTAACATGCATTAACTCTTCCAAAGGATATTTGCCCTTTAACATTTTTTATCAAAAGGAATTTAAAACCTGCCTTCTGCATGCAAGTGGTTAATAATGTTCATTAGCCGGTAGGTGGCTGCCTTTTGGTTAATTGCTGCACTTACCCATATGTTTTTATGCTTACAGAATGCAGAATGCAGTAGAAAATGAATTATTGGGAATTAGTAATAATTAAGTGAAGAAGAAAATTAAAATTCTCTGAAGTTATGGTATAGACAATATTTGCAAGTATATCCTCTGAGCAATTTTACATATAATGAATGATTTTTAAAATGTACTATTACTAGAGCAAGATATGATAATTTGAAAATATATGTTTATCAAAGTAGAGATGGGCAAGAATATGAATTATTTATCTGGAACATACTCAACTATTAAATGTTAAATCTCTTGGTGATGTTCACACACCTATCTAACTTAAATTGTACATAAATGTTAAATGTTCTTTCATAGTTTAAAAAGAGCATATTTTTCTAAACAATTTTTCATCTTTGTCTTTAGTGTTTCACTAAATAATCGCCTGCTTTATCTAGAAAAATGAAGACTTTCCAATATTTATTGTATGCCTCAAAACATTTAGTAATAAAATTAATAAGCCATGTTTTTTATGAACCAAATTTTAAAATTGCTTTGAGAGTACTTTAAATTTTCTAGAAAGAATTTACATTGAATTTTAACACTGGGAAAAATCCTGTGCTTAATTATTGCTCATAGTATCTTTTTTATAATTTGTTGTCATGATTCTACTTCATCTTGATGAGATATCTATGAAAGATAATTTTATCTGTATTTTTACTTGAAATAAGAACATTTAAGTATCTTAGCTTTTTTATTGAGATACTATTATCTAATTCAAGTCATTCTCATTTAATAAAATTTAGAGACTATGCTTCATTGTCTTTGTAAGATACCAATACTGAATATAAAGACAAAAGTTAGTAACTCTGACTAGTTCTGAACCTTTTATGTGAAGTTGAACCTAATATTGGTCCTTTGAGTAAATTTATTTTAAAACTCAAATCCTCTTGACAGATACAATTTTTCTCATTCATCTTTTTGGAATATATTACAGTTGAAGCAACATTTGTATATTTAAGCAAAAATCTAGCCACTGGAAATGTAAAATAAGTCACCATCACAGATCATGAATATTTCCTTTGTTACTGATGAATGCATACTTCAAGATTAGAATTCAGGAGAAAACCAACTGCTTTCAGTTAATGACTAGCACTATTTCCATCTCCTAACAAAAAAATGAAAAATGTTCAGGGGCAACCTAGTGCTTTCTAGGTAGTATGAACCTGCATATTTCCTAATGTGTAATCTCTCCTAAGCCAATGGATTAAATTATTTTTTCATTTTCAGTTAAATCAATGGCTCCTACAACCAGCAAATTTAGTTATTAGGGAAACAAACAAAAAACTACATTTATTGCTTTTCAAGAGGTTATAGGCAAGTACTTAGGCAAATGTTGATCCTAAATCACTCTTAGGTACCTTAACATATTGCCCAGCAACTTAGAGGTGGAAATTATTATTTTTGCCATTTTTATTCTCCATAAAAACATTAGGTTTCCAGATAATAATGCTACATTTTTCCCTCTTCTCAACTTTTGTTCCAGGGTCTTATTTTATGCCATGTTTATTGCTGCAAATACATTTGCTCTAATGCCTTCTGACAGCCTCAATTGCAGCACTCACTGACACGATGACCTATGCAGCTGGAATGGGAATTGATTGGCAGGCCGGCCTGAGTATCTAACTCAGCACCAATGTCCTCCTCTGGGCTGGTCCAACACAGCTGACATTGGTCCTGCATGCTGAATCCTTTTTCTAAATCAGATCTGCACTTAAAAGGGAAGTTATCAGGTGAGAAGATAAAATGTGAGCAGACCTCCTCCAACAACAACGAGAAGAGATGTTTACCAGACAAGGACAAAACGTCTGATTTGGATGTTACTCTGTTCACTTTTTGACATTAAAAAGAACAGTCATCACTTATTTGTAATAATGAGCTGCAAAGAACAGTTTCCAACCTTGGTTTCCAGAAAAGCCTCAGATAATTATGAGGATCATTCTGAGCATGCATTCTTAGTCTGCACTGTAATGGTTTTATGTTTTACTTTTAAACAGACTTTTATCAAGTTATTCTTTTAAAAGAAAATTTTAAGAATCCTAAATTCCTAAATTCAAAAGTGTATGTGTATGTGTGTGTGTATATATATATATAAATGCCACCTTGATAATATCACTGACTATGCTTCATTAAGAATAAAATTGTCTCCATTATTTTGCTGATGATGTTAAATCTATCTGATTTGTTTCTGAAGCACAGAAAAGACCTTCAATATTTGGCAGTTGGCAGCTTTAGGAGGAATTAGAATTTTCGAATGGTTGAGAAAACAAACAAAAAAATGAAACTACTGATAAAGCATCACTGGCAGAAAGCTTCTGAATATATATTAATGTAAATATCTATTAAAGCTACTTTCTTTATTGCTGTTCTCATGAGATGTCATAATAGAAAAAACAAAGATTGGCCAACTGTTCTCACCTGGGTATATTCTATACTGTCAGTCAAGTAACTTTTGAATGGTATTGTCCCTGTATGAACTCAAATTTATATGTACGTCTATACATTCATATTAAAGAAGGAATCTTTTTAAGTTTTAGTTGGCTGCTTTTTCAAATTTAATGTGTAGTAGAGAGTAATTTGTGCTGAGTAACATCAAAATAGAGAATACTGCCTTAACATATTAGCAACAACATAGGGTAAACATCAGCTCCATAATTCTAGTGTATTGTACAACTCATATAAGCTGATTTTAATCTTCAAGAGCACTTGTAACTAACTACTCAGATGAAATAACAACTATTTCATAACAATAATGTTAAATTTTATAGAAATGGAGAAGTGTAGAATTCAATTAATTTTAGAAAACTTTGCAAATTGTTTAACTATGGATACATTTGATTACAAGAAAATCTGTGTCCATTTGCTAAATCCATCTTATGAAACTCTAATATACGAAAAGAACTGCATTTGGGGAGTTTAGTTGGGTGCAACTCCAGCCAGTACTAACTTTGGGAGTTTCACAGAGGCATTTCAGTGCCAGTCATCCTTCTGCAGCCATGAGACTTCCTGAGTCACCTTGGCCACATTAGATCTTCACAAAAAGCAGAAATTTTCCAGCAGGTGTGTGGGTTGGCAGCATAGGCAGTGTGCCTGTGGGAGGTGTGGTGGGCAGGTGACATATGATGATTACTTATTCTGATTTTCTGGTACTCACAGCTCTTACTGTTTTGTTTTGTTGTAGTTGTTACACTTTTGCTTTGAACTAATTTCTCCCTTTTTGCTTCTGATTGCACCTCGTCCTTCAATACAGAGTTCCTAAATCATTTAACGTGACAGATCCCTTCTGGTGTATTTCAAGGCATTTAGAATTTGCAATTAAAACAGCAATCTCACCCCCCTCAAAAAAGCTAGTTAAGGGCCGAGCCCGTGGCGCACTTGGTAGAGTGCTGCGCTGGCAGCGCGGCAATGCTCCCGCCGCGGGTTCGGATCCTATATAGGACTGACTGGTGCACTCACTGGCTGAGTGCTGGTCACGAAAAAACGACCAAAAAAAAAAAAAAAAAAAAAAAAAAAAGCTAGTTAAAATTCCTAGCCAGTGATGTATTCATCATTCATATATGTATTCATAAGATTCCAATTGTTTGTTGTCATCTGCACACATTTTAAGGTGTTCAAAGTAGTGTTTTGTCTTTCACCTTTCATCGTGAATTGGAATTTCAATTCACAAATTTCTCGCCTCTTTTCATACACACTTGGTGTCTTGAAGGGAATTTGAATTTGCAGAGATAATTATATTCATTAGTAGACATATACATTTGTATTTCTTTCCCTGAAACTCCCTTCTCATATTCAAAATTTTATTCATTGGGCAATCTATCACTTTAAATCAGCCCCTTCAAGTGGAATATTTTTCCTGCAGTTAACAAAATGAAAAGTTGTATATATGCCCATAATGTTTTTGAGATTGAGATGCTTTAGAAATCAATTGAATAAATATGTTACAACTCCTTCATAGCGGACTCATGATTACGTTCACGAAAAATATCTGCATACTTCATGATGTTGATGGAGGGCAGCGGGAAGAGGCAGAGGGGAAAAGAGGAATTGGTAAAGGGACATGAAATCAACTACATTGTATATTGATAAATTAAAATTTAAGAAAAGAAAGAGGGGAGCAAACAAAGGAATAAAAAGATTTAATCCCCCATCTCAGGGATTTGCAATCTAATTGAAGAAAAAGCAGATATATTCAATGCGTAGAAATCACTGTAGGATTTGTGCAGGCAGAAGAGCAATTTTCAGTTCTTGATTAAATTTCTGGAGTTGTCTTATTCAGGAACTTAACAGGATAGAAACATTGGCCACACTTGAATAGACCAAAGTTGGATTTGGATTAGCCAGGACTAACGGTAGGTTAGGTCAAATTTCTTATTATATGGGGTCAGGTTTTAGAGCTTCTGAGAAGGGGAAAGCCCTTCTAGAGAAAATTCACTTAAGACTGTGCCAATTTGTGTCCTTTACAGGAGCAAACTATCTTTAGTGTTTACTGTGTTAGACAGAATCTTAAAAAAAAAATAATAATAGTAACGAGATTAAACTTATGCCTTCTAGAAGAGGAGGGAAATCTCCCACTGCAAATGGCTTTCAATCCTCTTGCAAATTCCTTGAGGACTGAGTCATGTCTTACTTTCTCTGTATGTCTAATTGGGCCTGGGGCAGTTTGAGTTGGAACTCAATAAATTTTAACACATTTGAAAAAAAAAAGAAAAAGAAAAAAGTATCCGCATACTTTCATTTATCAGAAAGGTCATTCTTGAATGGAATCTAAAGGTGTTATGTAACAGACTGTAAAAGACGGGCACAATAATTTCACACTAATATGTATAAGTGGATTAGGAGGTGTAAGTGAACTTTTAACAATTTTGTGCTTAAAATTTTTATCACAATTTCATTGGTCTGAGATTATTTTGAGAGTGAACATCTGAGGTTAGACACAGGGGAAGAAAATGCCTAATTAGAATTAGGGCTTGAAGAATTTTTATTTAACAACAACAAAAACCTTTTAATTATTGATTTTGAAAGCCAAAACCGTGAAAGCAAATACCAGTGAACAGCTGCAAATGGACAGATGGGGTTCAAGACAAAGCAAATCTGCCAAACATTTGAGGAGAAAACAATGACAGAATCTACCCTGTGTTTTCATTACAAAGGTGGGGGACAAGCGGTTTGGTATTTGTAATGTCTCAGAGAGACAAAAAGTGAACTGACAACCTGGAAGTTGAATTGAAATCTTTTTGCTTCCTCTGCTCTCATAATCACTGCAGGAATAAGAAAATGGTGTAAGGAAAAATAATATCTTAAAATGTTTAAAATGTTTCTAAGACCACATGTAGAAAGCTAAATAGATACTGGTTGGTACAAAAGAAAATGATTCTGAAGTGATCTGTAGATTAGAGATTTGAGTTTCCTGGAGAATTCTGAGTTTCCTGGACTGAGAATTCTTCCATTGTGTATTTCCCCACTGTAAAATTTGGTTTATCCTTACCACTGTCCGTTAATGGGGAATAAATGTAATAGGGGAGTGATCTGTACATACAAAGATAGAATGTCAAATTCCTTCTGTTGATAGATTTGACTCATTGTACAAGAACTATAAAAGAATTAACCTGATAGTTATCAGATAAGATGTTGCCATGGTAATAGCTTGGTAATGAGTGAGTATCGGAAACAAATACATACACAATGAATCCTCAGGAATACTAACATTGAAAACACACTGCAAAGAGAGGATGCATATACATATATATGAATTTTCATATAATATAGAGAGATATCTATATATGTCCATATGGATACAAATTATCTCTCTCTATATAGGTATAGATATATAGACACATGCTAAAAGTAAACCTAATTTAGGAAATAATTCCTTGGTTGTTATAAAAGGAAATTTATATTTGTAAGAGAAAGGCTTACGGAGTTGCCCAACTGCTCTAATGTTGGGCTTTGACCCTAGAAAGAGAAAACGGGGAATAAGCCAGGTTAACTATTGAAATCTGCAACAACAACGACAAATGTACATAATGGTCCAACAAAATGACCAGCTTTAATAAGGGAGACAATGTGGCAATAACTAGACAGGATAAGACTTCTTTCTGGTTCCCCTCCACACAGTCCCAAGTTGTCACATAGCAATCATTATTGAAAGAACACAGGTTCACTCATTAGTCAGGGGAAAGGGCTATTTTCTTAATGTTATCCATGGTAAGCCAGGAAGATAACAGGAATAGGGGTGCATGGGACCTGTAGGAAAGCCATACTTAGTGTGCAGTGGACTGGGAGATGCAGAGGTAGAAACAGTGAGGGGGTGAGTGACACATTCACAATAGCACAACATGTTAGATTTACTTATAGCAGCAGATATGATTTTCCCTAAGAATGTGGATAGGACTCTCCCAGAGTCCTATGAATTGTTTCCTAGCTACTGAACACTGTTACTTCTACCTTTGGTGTGATGTGTATGTGATTTCAACTTTTCAGATGTCATTATGCAATGGCTCATACTAAAACCTCATTCCAATGTTTCAGAATACTAAGTCTAAGCTGCAGTGTGTCATGAGGGACTGATATCAGAAGAATGGCATCGTGGAAAACTGACCAAAGGTGGCTAGTTCCAATTGGCTACTGGGACTGAGGGGAAGAAACAGAGAAAAGGGTTAAAATAATTTGAATGGGGCAATTATATAAGAGTAGACCAATAGCTGGGCAACGTGCTGAACCTTCTACACCTTTCTTTTCTAAGTTGTGAGAGCTGAACTACTCTTGCAGATGCTCTGGGTTAGGCTTCAACAGGTCTTAAAATATGTACATCACTGTGCTGTTATCTGAATTTTCAAAATAAATAATTATATTTAATTTTGCTCTTATGTGAATTCTCCAAATTCTCTAAAAGTTAAGATCTATGATCAGTGTTGTTAAAATGCATTTAATTGTATCTATGCAAAGTTTGTCTTTCTAAGACATATAGACCCTGATGCTTCTGAATCTGCCATTTGTTTGAGACTACAGTTTTCTGCAATATTTGGTTAATACTCAGGCAATTCATACCCTACTAAGTTTAAAATGATTTTGATAAGGACTTTGATACCATCCCTCTCTTTGTTTTCAACACATATCCCAGTCTTCTTAGTCTATGTTCATATTAAAGTCATGCCATCCCTTGATTACCCTAGGCTTCCCAACTTTATAATCCACATTTTGAGATACACAGCTGAGCTTGTTTTATGTATGCAGGTATCATTATCTTAACTTATTGAATGTTAAATTATGTTAAGCTCATATATGTACAATAAAGACTGAAGAGATTATCATTTGAGAAAATTAATAGTTTCTTTTTTTGTTGTTTTTAAAGCAGATGATTTTCTATTGCCTAGAGGCTATCAATTTCCAATTCAAGAAAAAATAAAAATAAAACAAATGTTAAGACTGAGAAATAGTAATAACTGCCTAGTTTTCCTGTGAGAGGATTGTTAATATTAACAGAAGAAATTCAGTGTAATTTTTGGCCTCTGGTTTTGTGCCGTTCTAAAAACCTGAAATTATCCCCACAGTGCTCACAAACACATTCCCATTATGGTTTATTGCTTTATTAGTGCTGGTTTAAAATTTGAAGTATGCTTTAGGTTGCTATAACTTTTTAAACTCTTATAATATGAAAATGTTACTTATGAGCAGTTTTGCAGAAGGAGATCCTGGTACATATCATTAGTATCACTTGGTAAAAGCTGGAAATCAGAATGCTGTAGGTCAGCAGGTGTGTGAGGCTGTGTTCCCTCCCAGTTCTGTAGAGGGGTGTGTGGGTTCATGCTTAAATGGATAAATCACAGACTGTGTTTCAACAGGATAACATCAGCTCTCAATCCGTAGCACCTTAAGCATAAGAGTGACCTTGTAGCTCAGATAAAAATAGACAGCACCTTTGCTGTAATGAATAACGCTATCAACACTGCCATGTAGGCTTACTGATTCTTTTCTACAATGTGTCCAGTCTACTGGTGAGCTCACCAGTCTGCTGGTGTTTTATTTCTTGCATTTTATTTTGATTTTTTCTTAGAGTTTCTCTCTCTCTACTTACATTATTCATCTGTTCTTGCATGTTGTCTACTTTTTCTATTAAAGACCTTAACATATTTATCATTTTACGTTATTCATCAATTACTGTTATTCAATAACTTTGTTTTATTTTAATTTAATTTTAAATTCCCTGTCTGATAACTTTAAAATCTGTGTCATATCTGAGTGATTTTGATACTTGCTTTGTCTCTTCACACTGTGTTTTCCCTTGTCTTTTAATGCACCTTGTAATTTTTTGTTGAAATCTCGATATGCTATGCCAGATAATGTGGTCTAAGGTAAAAGGCCATTTTTGTGGGGTTTATGTTTATTTGAATAGGAATTGATCTATACAAATATTTGCGATAGCTGCTGGTGCCAAAAGCTTCAAATTCCTTTGTTGTTCTTATTTTCATCTCCTTATTGTCTCTGAGCTTCCCTAAGAACTTCTTTCTAATTAGAATCTGAGCCTTGCAGCTCTTGTAATCCCTCTGCTATAATTCCAGGTCTCTGCTAATGTAATGGTACGGTGTGGGGGAGGGGAGGCATTCTGTAATCTTATGATTAAATCTGTTTTTATTGGGTCTGTACACCTGGGCTGTGACCTTCACGAGTGTTTCTTAGCTTGTATTTTCCCTCTCAGGTGAGGCAGGAAGCCTAGAGAGGGTGGAATTGGGCATGTATTTTTAAAGAATTACATTATTTTTAACATCACTCAGCATTTACAAAAGAGTTTTGCAAAAACTAAGAGACATGGAATAGTAATAGAAGTTTAATACTTCTGGAATTTCTCTTGGAGATTCACAAGTCATAATTTAGTGAACGATCTTTAAGTTCTGCAGTGTGGAAGAGAAGGAAACCTGTTATATTTTCAAAAATTGGGTTTATTAACCACTTCTTCCATATTGTGCTTTTTAAAAAATTGTCATCCATCACAGAGGTGAGAGTTATTACTTTTTCACTAGGTCTGTCTTTGAAGTAGATAGACTAAAAAGACTGAAAAGTATCCTTCACGTTATCCACTATATTTTTGTCACTTTTATGCTATATTTCTACAGCAAGAAGATACTATAATTGATTTTTTAGCATACACCTCTCTGTGCTATGGCTGCTTTTTAATGATGTCGAAAAATATTTCAATAAGAGTAGCACTCTATCCACAAAGTGTGAACTTTTTAGATATACATTTGTTTATTCTTTCTTAATAGGCGTGTGTCTCAGAGGAATCAGCATATCTTGCATTGATTACGATAAATATTTTTTGTGCAAATTTATTAGGAAAAAATGACAGTTTCTTCTATATCACAACTGAATCTAATTTTAAAATGTTACTCTTTGTTGGACAGAAAGATTTAGCAGAAATGTGCTATTGTTTTATGTTAATCCCTGTGGCTCAATTGGTAAGATCCATGAATTGCAAAGGAAGCAGAAATCCCTGCGTTATACAATAAAGAAAAAGTAAGCCTACAAACAATCAATATCATAGCACTATGTATCATAGCACTGAATCTTTGTTATTTTAATATATATATCCAAGAACAGTAATCAGTGCAAAATTATAGCATACTTATGAATTCTTGCAGGACAATATCAATGAAATATTCCATTAATGTGACCAATATCTAACAAATTACATGAAGTATAAATCTTAACAGAAAGTTCAAGTTCATTTTTTTTCTTTGGTTTTAAAGTGTGTGGTTTTTATGTTGCCTGTATTAATCAAACACACAGTCATTTATTTTACAGGACTCTTTAAACTGAAAAGTTAACCTAGTTTCTATGCAGAACAAGGAAAAAATCCTGCTTACTAATGAAATTAAAAGAAAAGCATCAACACTTTTTCCTAGTAGCATATTTTTGGAGTCAACATTTCTAATCCTAGAAATGAGCTCACATGTGTTGAAAGTAATGATATATTACTATAATTTAGAAGCATGTGAAGAAAGAAATCAAACATGGCAATGGAAGTAGAATCAATGACAGAATCTTTATGAAAAAAAATTAAAGGAAAAACATTTTTAATATGTTTAAAGAAGTTATTAATTTTGAAGACAATAAAATAATCTAGGGTAGCTAATCATTAATAGCATTAAATACAACTACCAGAAACTATCTCACTGCAGATATTAATAGGCAGTGACAATGTTAAACTTCACCTGAGTTCTATACTTCCAGAGAACAATGAAAGTTGAAAAACCCATCAATCTATTTTTTCCAAAGTCTCCCTATTCTCTTGTGCTGGGAAATGACTCCCTGTAAAGAACAAACCTTGCCATATGGCTTAGAAAAGATGCTCTGTTCACACTTTCTTATGACTCCTATAAGGCTTGCTGTGGTCTCCCTTGTTCACTTGGGACAGGCTTCAGACCTTTCCTATTTTGACTGAACCTGCTGACAAGGCTGACATAGAGTCTACAACTCCTCATTCAGTATCCCATGAGTGATTAGCTGAGATTAGAACTGTTTGTTCCCCTGAAACTAGCTGACCATAGCAAAAAACATTTCCTGTTCAGATAACTGACTGAGACTCCCTGCTTGCAAAGCAACCCAACTGTAAATCACCCCATCTGTAGCATATTACTACGTCCTAGAAACTTGTAAGGCAAAACCACTCTGCTGAGACACTCTAATCTTCGGATGTGGGGTGCTCTGCCTATTGCAAGAGCCCAGATAAAATCAATCAGACTCTCTCTGTCTCTGACAGCCATTTACATTAATTATGTTTTCTTTTTATCTCTCTGCAGCTATTCAACAGATGTTTAGCATTATTTATGAATTGAATGACGAATGTACAAGTTCACAGGTGAACTGACCCGTTTGTAAACCAGACCCTGTACTTAGCTCTGAGAATAAAAAAACATTGATAAGATGATGCCCCAAGAATTGTATAGTGTGAAAGATAAATTTTTTAAAGAATTCTTTTAGTATTATTGTATAAAGACTATGCTACAGTTATAGAAAAATTCATCTTAGGTAACAAAGAAAGAATATTTAGCGTAGCAGACAAGTTCATAAATATGTTCAGAAGATGACCAATGACCTAAGACTTAAAGGAGAGAAAAACTTAGCTTGGTCAAAAGAAAGAATGATAGAAGATTGTGCTACTTGGAGGGATCTATAGGAACAGCAAGTTGCCTTGCCTCTCACTTCTTTTAGCAATAAAAAAACTTATCCTTTCTGACCAATACCTAGGACTCAGGCTGCCAATTTAGCTATTCTTGAACCCTCTACCTAAGTCACATGCAAAATTTGACCCTTAAAACATTTTAATCATAAAGTGGATACAGGAACTCCTTTTTAATTTTATTTATGTGGGTTTTATTTAAATGCTAGTTTGTATTAGGAAATGCTTAACATTGAATAACCTCATTTCATAATATAAAAGCATACTGAAAAATTGACAACCTATATACATTTTGGAGAAAGTAGTCATTATTTTTTGTTATACTAAGACTCATTCTGGTAAAAATTTGCAACACTGTTCTAAAAGTTTATTTCATAGAGATTTCTCCTCAGATATTTGATTCTGGCATTATTGAAATAATCACTGTTCTCAAAATACCTTTATCTATTGTCTGTCTCTCCTTTTGCATTGTTTGTTTTTACCTGGAGAACCATCCCTAATTTTCCCTTATTGAATCTTTATTTGAATGACCTTTTCCTTATTGCAACCTAGTAACTTGTACCTTCACTGTACTGCAATGTACATATCTTTATTTCCACAAATTATCACAGTAATCAGAATTTAATTGTCTCCTTATTTGTATCCCCTCTAGGAAAATAAAATTCCATGAGAACAGTAGCCATAGCCTGTCTCTCTAATTCCTGGTGCTTAGCTCAGTATCTGGAAGAAAACAGAGTCTAAAAATAGCATTGAGTGAATACTTTATCTTTAGCTAAAAAAACAATGAGAGAGAGGGGGAAAAAAGAGGTTTTCAAGTCTGAATAGAATAAAATGACTTAACAGGTAATAAGCATATGGCATGGCTTGAAGTCATTTGCCACAGGTCCTTGAATTTGCTGAGTGAGTTTTACTTAAAGAGGCAAAAAGAAGCCCGTGGAGTAACTTAAAGAAGGAAGATGATACGGTGTTTAAAAACTAATAGCTATTATTAATATTACTTCCAAGCAAAGGTATCTTTGCCATATTGTAAGGCAGTTTACATGACCCCCTATGTGTCTGAATGAAGAGTAATGATGAAAAGAGGGAACAGAGATAGAATAGAAAACATTTCAGTACTTGACTCCAAGTAATGAACATAGGACGGGGAAGCATTAAGTATAATTCATAGGCTCTGAGATTTGGGGGTTATCAGAATTCTTTAAAAATTATTAGAAAGAAGGAATATATGGGAATGGAAGGAAAACATTTGGTTCTGTTTATGATCAAGAAATGTCCATCAGGCCATGTAATACATGGGAATAGAGAGGACAGGGGTCAAGTCTAGAAATATAAATCAAAGTCATCCTGGAACCTTTGAGAATTGAAATCATATGAATAGATGACCAAGAAAAACAAGAAAACTGTGTTTTAACCCTCAGGAGCATTATTTGCTGGTGGTTACTAGGTATTGCACAGGTGTAAGAAAACACACAAGTTATTTCATTTGAGAACATGATGTATTTTCAGGCTTTCAATATGACAGGGATCAGAGTGACAAAACAGCATTTAGAAAAGAAGATGGATGGAGCAAGAATTTTGTGAAAATACAATTTACTCAGACATGATCAAAGGCAAAGAGAATGTTGTCTATGCAAGACAGTGTTTAATTATCTGAAAAAGGAAAGTAGAGTCTGTAAGGGAAAGTGCCCTCAGTGAGTATAACACTTTTTAATAACTGCTATCTCATCCCGAATAAACTCTTTTAACAGAATAAATCTCTCATGGAAGATTTATCCTTTCAAAAAGTAGCATTTAAGGACATCTTTCTTATGTTTTAGGACATTCTTTCATTACTTCAGCAACTTTCAAGGCAGATATATTACGCCTTCAGTAATCTGTGAATAGAAAGTAGCAACAGAAATCCTTTATTGCAATATTGTTGGAATAGGAAATTACAGGAGTTCTAGGCATATACTATTCTTCTAGTTTGATACATAGAAATGTTCAATGCTCCTGACTGCAATGAATCTACTTGTGTCTCCATGGTTTGCTAGACAGAGTGCTGAATCTCTGAGTCTCTATGTAACATTTACCTTTCAGATTTGAATTAATTTTGTACACTAAGTGTCTGTACATGGCCGTGGGTAAGAATTCTTGCATGATTATCTTGATAAAAAATGTGAATTCATAAAACGTAGTTTTAAATGTGTATTTATTTTTAAGAAATCATTTTAATATTAAAAGTCATGCCAAACTGAACCTGAGGAATGAGCCTTAGGAAACATTTACACTACAAATCTAGATACTTATATTACTTAACTAATTTTAAACCATGAAAGTCAATCAACTGCATGATAGCTTTGTATTTTTTAAATTAAACTCTCCAATTAAAAGTCAAACTTTCCACTTCCATGTATTTTTACATCCTAATATAGTTTGTTTGATTAAGTCTTCCCATAAATATTCTACAATGATAGAGTCCTTTTATACGAAGAATCATAATAGTTAATACTTATTGAAGGTTTACCATGTTTCAATCACCTTTTTAATCTTTTATATTGTTTAACTGATTAACCATCCGAGAACCTTTTGAAAAATTATTATTACCTTTACCAAACAAAGGGAAAAATAGGCACAAATAGATTAAATATTCTGAGCAAGGTCATGGTGGCACAGAAGTGAAATGCATTCACACATATATTCATATCATATTTTAACGGATATAGTCATATGATAAATATTTCTATAACTCTTTTTTTCAAAAAAAAGAATATCAACAAATTTCCACATGTCAGCTATATTGGTAGAAGATGTCAGTTGCAATACAAACCTAGAAACCATAAAAGAGTTTCCTAAAGGTCATGCCACAATGATTGTTAACATTATAGCTATTTTAGCAAAGCTGTTCTGCTGCATAGGTCATATCCATGTGGCCATAGTCTAACACTTATTAAATAAAAAAAAATCCATAAATCCCCTAAGTTACATTGCTATGTTCTGCTACATATATTTATGGGTTAGCTTTATAGTTACTTGAGATTATTTCAAGTCTTCCATTTATGTATCAGCAGCTGGTACACACTTGATTGAATTAAGATCTGTGTTCAGCCTGTCCTTTCCATTTAGTAACCATTTATTAATTGCCTGCTGAGTGTTAGAATATGTACTAAATACTGCAGATTCAATGATAATAATGTATAATCCCAGTAAGCCCACAGACTACTGAAAAAAATATGACAGATAAATCTTTGTGTTAATAGGTATAGGTAAATAGATAAAAGGTAAAGGTATGCAGTAATAAGGTAGAACAATTAACTAAATCTCTTTGGATAGGAGAGATCAAGGAAGTATTTTCTGAAGTCAAGGAGCACCTAGTGGTGTGATCCCGAAGGGATAGAAGATGGGTTGGGCAGAATCCCTGGAGGAGATGACCTGAATAATACCTTTCTAGGCATTAAAGGAAAAACATTAGATATGTTAAAAGAGAAATTTTTTTTGAAATGGTAGTCATGACTTTAAAACAAATATAAAATGAACATGTCATTCTAAAAATTTTATTTAGTTCATTCATAATGCAGAAGCCAATAAGATGTTATAATGGGCTTCAAGGAGGATTCAAACTGTGCATGTATATAGATAACCAGGAATCATGAAATAGATCTGATTATAAACACAAACCAATCACAGTGATTGAAATCATATTTTCCACAAAGCAGAAAACAATTTTATTGCTAGCACAAAAAGTAAACTTTCATTTCTAAGAGAAAGAATGATTTACACCACCGTCAGCCTTCCAAAAATTAACTTTTATTTCTAAGCTTGCAAAATAGTTCAAGAAAGATCTCTGTAAAATCAGATAGCTGCCAAATACAATGCCCAATATTCCACTGTTAGAACACCTAGTAGACATTTGCCTGTTTCAAAGTATTTTATAAATTTTTTCCTAAGTGTAACATTTTTATTTAGTGTATATACATATTTTTTCTTTCCTGATATCATATAAGATAAAATGTATTGGCAGCAAATTTCAGGAGCATGTCTAATGCAGTGATGAAAGCAGATGTCCAACAAATGTGAACAAATAATCTCCCTCACTGGCCTTTTCTTAGCTGCATTTTGATCTTGGTAGCAGATAAATTTTAACTGGCTGACTGTACATCAGACCTGTATTGAATTGTTGCTCTATAGTTTAGCAGCTTATAGATCTTGATAAACTTATTTAATTTTTCTGAAAATATTTGACTCTGACAGTAATATTACTACTTAATACATAGAATTGATATGCTATTTAAAAGAAATATTTCAATAACCTGGGACAGGCCATGCATAGTAGACACTCGATAATTACATGCTAGTACTAGTATTACTATTTCCTCAAGATCACGCCTAGAAAAATGCAATTTACTTATGGCAAAAATCGACATAGATATAAATTGTATCATTTTTATTTTAGCACTAGCTTTTCAAGTCAACAGTAGTTATTTTAGGAGTTAATCATATAATGATATATTAATGCTTATTAGTTAATAATTAATCATATAAAAATGCTGTTATGTGACTCAGATAATTTTTTAAAAATTTCCTCTGGAAAATAGTATATGTTATAAGGAAAAACTCATTTTAACTTTGAAAATTACACCATATCTGATACTTCTTTGTGCATTTTGAAATGGTCTTTGTGCCAAAGCAATAAAATGAGACATACATATGTAAATGAATTTGTTTTGCTCCTGTTTATTTTTTTGATATACTTTTCTTTTGTGTGTGTGTGAGGAGTGGGGGATGCACCAATAGCAGTAATAAGAGTGAGATAAATTTATAGCAGTGGATCCCTACATTAAAAAAATAGGAAGTTCTCAAATAAACAACATAACTTTTCAGATCAAGGAACTGGAAAAAAAAAAGAAAAAAAAATAGGCCCAAATTTAACAGAAGAAAAAAATAATAATAAAGTTTAAAGCAGAAATCAACCAAATAAGAGGTTAGAAATACAATTCTAAAAATCAACAAAACTAAGAATTTATTTTTATTTTTTTTTAGAAAATCTTTTACCATTTGTGTTAGTTTTATTATTACATTTCTCAAGTTGTCCACATAGAATGTCATGAAATCTATAAATAGAGAGAATTACAATTTTTTTTTTGTAATTCTTATGCCTATATTTGTTTTTGTAGTGTTTTTTAAAAATTGTTTTAGTTAGTAGCTCCACTACAAGTTATTTTTAATTTTATTTTTTTATTTAATTTTATTTTATTTATTAAGAATGTTCATGAGATACAAAGCTCAGCTAATATTAGCATTATAAGAATTTAAGCATCAAAGCTATAGTAATTAAAAATACAATATCCAGTACCCATCCACTCATTAAACCACCCAAACATTTAGTCATTCAATCCACCATTTATTGATTAACTAGAATATGGCAAATAAATGCCATTAGCATATTATGATATAATATATCAATACCATATGTCATGTTACCATCTTGGGAAACAGAGATGAATGCATTCAGTCCCTGTCCTAGAGGAAGAACATGTGCATGTTTTGTTTTGATGAGATTCTCATATTACAGAAAAGAGGAGACACTCACACATTAATGATTATGACATAGTAGGATACATAGATTACAAAGTGCTTTACAAAGTAATTACAAAGTGCTGTACAAGAGAGTTGGGGGGCAGGAAAATTCTGCAGCTGGGAGCTAAGGAAAGCATAGCAAAGGTGCTTGCACTTAATTGGACTTTCCATTAAGAAAGTATGTATGTATGCAACAAGAGTTTAGTCAGAAGTTTAGATACATTAGGCTCAAATTCCCATTCAATACTTTGTACACGTCCAAAGCCCTTTCTGTTATTTCTGAAACTTCCTAGTATTTAAATTTTCAGAGACAACTTCTGTCTCTAGTCTCTCATGCCCACAGATTGTTCACTGATTTCATAGCATCAGCTCCTTCAGGTTACAGCCCAAGTAAACCAATCAAATAATTTTAAAAATATGAATGCTATGTTTTACAGAGCATAATGTGGTATATTATTATATTCTGAGTTCATCAGCATGAGGTGTGTTATGATGGGGTTCCATTGTGATACAATTTTATATAAATATAACAAAAGCCAATGAATCTGAGTGAAATCTGCTTATATTTTTAAATAAACATAGTTTTCTTCTCTAATCCACATGTATGCCTAATATGGCTCATAGAAAGAAAGCTGGATTTCCCTCACAATTAATTGGTACAGAATATTTATTATGAATCTCAAAGAACACAGTTGGATTTTCAGAGCCTTTGGTTACTTGGCAGTGATGGCCATTAGAATGTTTTTCTTCTGATGGGTGTAATCAGTCAACTTAATGTGTATGTCAGAACAAATCTTCATATCATATCTAATTCCCCTAGGCCATCATATAAGGTTAATGTTCAATAAATCTGCTGTTTAAACAGAAAACAGAAGGTAATGGATCACTGTCCCCACAAAATGAGGATAAAAGCATATACCCGTCCGTTTTCTTTATTTTCTAAATATAAATATATACATAAATAAAGCCAAAGAAATAATTTTTAAAAAGTTCAGGTCCAATGTACTGTGCAACTGCTCTATGATTTAAGCTAGAATAATCTCTTTTCTTTATGACCTAATGTCCCCAGGTGCTCTTGGTGGCAATATGTCAAGTTAATTCAATTTAAATTGGCTGACAGGGATTTTAGGCTTTGAAATCACCTGGATTTTCTAAATGCATGAGTCAACATTTATAGGTAATTTATACTGCATTAAATTTTTTTTTGGACCAACATTATTTAGCACTTTGCTTAAAAAATTACTTATTATTGATTTTACTCATGAATCTCGTAAGTGATTTAATCTTTTGCATATTGCATGGCATATGAGGTTGGTAACTGTTGGATTAATTAAAGAGTGGATGAAAATCAAAATAGCTATTTAATATTGAAACTGTGTCCTAGAATCTTGATGGAATTATTGAATTATCTGCTTCTTATTGTATTTTACAGTTTTCAGAGCTTTTTCTTTTATGTAGTTGTCAAATACTTGATTTTATAATCTGAAACCTGCTTAAGAAGATAAGTTGCAAACGCATTTTTTCCTTAATTTATCCTCTGAACTTTACAAAGTACCTGGCACTTTTGTATGCATTCAATATTGATTGAATTAAAGATTAATTTGGCCTACAAGATCCCATTCTAATTTGGTACATGACTTGGTTTCTTGGACAATTCTAATTTCATATTGTACCACTTCTGACACTGATTTTGTTCATCTCCTCACCTATTTCTTAATGCTCAGGCATCCTATAACTATTTCTCTCTTAACGATTACTTTTGCTCATTCCTCTGACTTCAGTGCTCTTCCCAAGTTTTTCAAGTGACATCGTTTCTCATTCATCGCATCTCGGTTTGCCATCTTTTATTTTATTCACGATACATTTTCCCATCCAAAATCCTCTTAAATATGTATTCAGTTATCTGTTTATCACTTGAACCTCCTGGATGACAATGTGGACCTCCTTAATTTTGTTCACCCCTATCTTCCCAAAGTCAAGAACAATGTCTGGTACACATTAGATATTTCATAAATATTTTCAAACTTTCTGGATAAAAACACACATGCTGGCATATAATAAATAATTCACAAAGCATATTGTAGAGATTTTCCACATTCGTGCACACTTTAAAGCACCACTTTTTAATGGATTTCTTTCTCACCTCTGAATGGTTGTACAAAAAATTTTCTTACCCATCTTTCCCTCTCTCGGTGCCAATTTTCTCCTGTGACTTCGACGTTGTTTTATTTGGTCCTCTGGATCTTACAGTTCTAGTGAATGAAGGAAAAGAGATCTCTTTTTGTTAGACAGAGAGTAGACTTGGCCTCAGTTGACAACTTATGTTCATTTCCAAAGGAACAACATTCACCTTATTTGAACACTCAAAGTTGAGAGGAATATGATAACCACAGAACAGCCACATAAAGGGAAAGAAAATAGAAGATATTGATTAAACATGGCTCCTAGAAAGCACAAGGGTCTTGGAGATCAACTACATGGTTCCTATTCTGTCCTTACTTCCTTTTTACTAAATAAGGGGAAGGTACTAACTTGTCTTTTCCTTAGTTTAATTTTCCACTCATAAAATGGGGATCTCAGAATCTACCTGAAATGGCTAATATATTCAAGATATTTTAGATCAGATAAAAAGTGAAAAAAAATTTCTATAGTGTCTGTATGCAATGTTTAAAAATTTCTGATTGAATGTACTGATTGGATTTCCTGTTTTGCCTTAACAACAACAACAATAACAAACGAACCCTGAGAAAGTAGTGAATGCATTGCACTATATGTCAACAATCAGTTTTGCTAAGGAAATGGTTTTCCTCCTTCTTCTAAAAGCATTATGTGCAGCATGCTCTGGCCCATCCACACCCAGCATCATCCCTTAGCAATGAGTATGTGGTATCCAGAGAGGATGAGAGGAAAGCTCCACTCCCCTGACAGATTGGCGCTCTGATTTGCTCTGACAGGTCTTCCACTGGTGTATTCCTATGAGGGTGGCCCAGCCGGGGGTACTGCGCAAATATCTAATTAGATGATTTTTAATTTAAAAGGACAATCATTTAGGATATATATGTCTCATGAGAAAAAAGACATATAGCAACTGAGTTTTCCCGGTGAATTATTAAATTCATGACTGAATTTGTACTGAGCATTAAAGTTTCAAGGAAGAAGCTTTTAATTGCATTAAATATATCAGGTAAAATATAAGTTACAATTATAGTCATGAAAATAGCAACCATTTATCAGTTAACCTGCATTGTTCCAGATACTATGTTATTCACTTTAGAAACATGATCTACTAAATTCATACAATATTAATCAATTGACTAAGTCATTGTGTAATAATACATAGTGCTTATTTATGTAAGATGCTGTATAAAGAGATAAAGAGCAGGTTGAAATGATTATTGCCCTCATGTTGTTTATACTTTATTGTGAAAGAAAACACAAATAATTTCGTATAAATGAAATAAATATGCGATTAGAAGTACAGAATGGGGCCGACCCCGTGGCTCACTCCACAGAGTGTGGCGCTGGGAGCGCCGAGGCTATGGGTTCGGATCCTATATAGGGATGGCTAGTGTGCTCACTGGCTGAGCGCAGTGCAGACAACACCAAGCCAAGGGTTGCGATCCCCTTACCGGTCACAAAAAAAAAAAAAAAAAAAAAAAGAAGTACAGAATGCTCTGCAAGAACATAACCAAGAAACAATAATAACCTAGGGGATTAGTTAAGAATTCCCTCAGAGTAAATAAATGTGAAATGAAAGCAGAAAGAGTGAATTTTAGTAGGGGAAATGGTGAGGAGAAAAGGCAAAAGATTTAGGGAGTGGAGGCCATCCAGGTAGCACAAGTGGAATGAAGACTCCCAAGCAGGAGGCCCTGGGAAGTTTCCAGGTAATAAAACTTTAGGTATGTTTGGAATGTAGAGTGGGCAGGGCTAGTAGAAATAGAGAAGGCAGGAAATTCCAGCAGTGAGGTCATAGCACACTTTATAAGATATATAAGGGAGTTTTGCCTTTTCTATAACGGCAATGAATATCCATGAGTAGGTTTTGAACAGGGAGGGATAAGACGTGTGTTTTGGAAACATCCCCGAGAATATAATGTGGAGAGTAACAACAGTAAAAGAGGGGGAAGTCACAGGAGGCTGTAGTTTTCAGATGAAAAGTGGTGGTAGCCTAGAGAGAGTAATAGTGGAATGGACAGTAGGAACTAAAGAACTTTCCCTGGTATCATTTTATAGATGTGGAGATTAACAGGTTTGGGAAGACTAGATTTCAGATCCTATATTATACATGAAATAAAGATATTTTGATAGAAATCAGAATCAACTAAAATATGAATATTTTATATCCTTATATGTGAGTAATTAGAAAGTTCTCTCTCTCTCTACATACATATATATACATATATAGTACCAACAGTATTAATTTTTCAAAATCAAAATTGTGTTTCTGATTATAAGTTCTAAAATATCTATTTCCCTTGGTTTTGACACAGAATGTTTAAGATAATATAATGAGTACATAAATTCGACCAGAATGCAACAATGTACGTGGAATGGGTAACAGTTTTTAAGTTTTAAATTAACAGTTCTTAACATCTCATTCAATAAATGTGTACTACACTCTAAAACATCTACTGAACAAGAAAAAGGGGAATTCCATAGAAACAATGAAGACAAATGGTTTGATTCACGCCCAGGCAACTCCAAATGAATAAGTAATAAGGCTGATCTAACACAAACACCCAGAACATTGCTCCTGTGAAATGTTCTTTACATGAGCATGTATATATACACAAATATTCATATGCAAATAGGCACACACACACACACAAATAGCACCATGTTTTTCAAACTGTTATATTCCTGCTTAAAAACAATGAGAAGCAAAACAGACATATACTTTTGCTTTCTGAACAGGTGGAATCCATGTGGGATTTTAGCCAGGGATGTGACACTCATTCATTCATTCAGTCATTCTGCCATTTAGGTATGTATGTATGTATGCGTGTATGTATATATGTGTGTATTTTTAGTTATTCTGCAACATCCTAAAAGTTTTCTACTGGCACAGCCTTATTCTGTGAAGTTGACCAGGTACTCAGTTGGAACTGTTGGGATGATATTTACGCTCAAGAAAAGCTACAGAAATTCATGAAACATGCTATAAAACTACATTCTTCACAAATACTATTTCTTTATGTAAAATCCAGACATAAGAAAAACAATTACATTTTTTGTTTTTGAAACTGTTTTATTATGCTTTATTCACCTAGTTTATCAATGAGGTTGGTGGCTCATACTTCTAAAATTGCTATTTTACTATGGCTTTTATACTCTTTACCATTAAAATCACAAATTAGCAAAGTATGCTCAGGGAAAGGATTCAGAATATTCAGAAATTTTAAATTAAATGACACCTCTGGCTCTGAAAATGATTTCTGTCTCAGGGAACTAGAACGTTATTTCAAAGTCTCATCATTTACTTCCATTCATGTGTATTTTTTTCAACTTTTATTTTTAAGAAAATTCTACTCATCCTCTTGTCCTAGGGAGGGAGGACTGTGACATTAGGTAGCTGCTCTAATTGCATCTCAATGCACTTAAACTAAAGATGGATGATTATGTCACAAAAGCCCGAAGAATTTAACCAACATTGATGCAGTCCCTGTTTCCGAGGCAAAAATAGCACCCTCCTTCCCCCAAAGAGAAGAAGAAACATTTGGTTATATATTTCCCTCATATAGCACAATGAAGTTGATAGAAGCAAGCTTTTAATCTCTCTATATAAATGTTTCTTTACATTTAACATCCAGTTTCATTTCACGCATTTAATTTTAAAACAAAACAGAATTGTCCACCATTCGAAACCCTGTGTATAACATCAAAAATGCAAGCTCTGTGATGTAACAGCTCAATGACTTAGGAAAACCACAAGTCCTGGCTAATCTTTAGATGCTACATAATTAACATGAGAAAAATAGCGCCTACCTCAGACTCTTGCTTCTGAGAAACAGATACAAAGGCCATTTGTAGATTTTTGAGTAGCATATAAATGTAAAAACTTAAAATGTTTATTGTAAAACTCTTGGAGCTGACCGGTGAGACAAGTGGCTTGAATAAGAAGAAATTGAATCAGCCATGTGATAGGTAGGACAAAATGACATAAATACACAATGAATCAAATGGTTTAATGTAGAAGTACCTAAAGGTAAGCCCCAAAGTACTAAAGTTTGAGGACAATGCAGAGCTTCAGGATATAAAAATACAAAACTTTGGCCAATGTCACATGCTATGAAGTAACAGGGATGATCCAGAGTGATTTTATTAGGAGTCACTATTTACATTAACAGGAAGCATCTAATGTTAGTCAACTTTTAGCAGTAGGTAATTAGCATGGATGTGACAGTCACACCTTTGTGTAAACATTCTTCTGCCCAAGGAAAAGAAACTTCAGTTCCTCACCACAGCTGGGTCTGTGGTCTGGGCAGCACACAGGTGTGGACTGCCAGATTCTAGTAACTATAAGCTATAGACTGAAGTATTGAGAACAGCACAGCTCAGAGACCAAGCATCCTTCCACTCACCCATGCAAACAGGCCAATCTAGTGGGATCCCTGGTGATATCAGGACAGAATATGAGTGTTTGGAAATCAAGGTGGTAGAGCCCGAACATTTTCCCAAGTAGCAGGGATTGAATCAATGGTGCTTTTGTCAGAGTACTGTATTGACTTTTTGTATGTGATTGTTGGAATCAGACCACATGATTCCAGTTATGATGCCAAAATATGCCAGGCATCTGAGCTTGAACAAGTTCTGTATGCTTTCTATGCCTCAATTTTCCAGCAGAAACATTGGGCTACTTCTGGATTTTAAATTATTGTTAGAATATGCTAGTGAAATATGGAGGGTTACAGATACTAGTAGATTAAAAGAAATGTATATAAAACATTCTGGAATTCAGAGCTATCCATTGACTTAAATTTAACTATACCTTGGTGTTTGTGCCTAAATAACTAGAGGAGAATTTCTGTATGCAGGTTTATCTCTCCACGGAGATCACATTTCCGACCATGTGCTAAAGCACGGAGAAAAATTCTTTGCATGTGTGCAAACATTAGAGAGAGAAGCAACGAGAAACAATCAAAGTGGTTGTTGGATACAGTATGAAAAATTTAACACGAGTGGGAGTGGCTGTGGATGGGGCAATTCATAGAAGAATTCAACCAGGAAACCTTTAGAATCCAGAGAAGCACCAGAGACTCTCAAAAATATCTCTAGTAACAAAATGATTTGGTAAAAGAGTGAGAAAAAAGTTAAACTGGCTTCCCTAAAGAAATCGAGTAAAACTGCTGACTTTGGATCAGAGGTCTAGCTCCAATTAGGAGATTCTCAAGCAGAATTCCCTACAAGCAGGGCCTTGAGGAGTAAGGATAAGCACATGCTGTTCTCCTTGTCAAGAGTCTCTCAGGGAAAACCTATGATCCGGTGGACATTAATCTTCTACCAGTGGAAAACTTGAATCCAGAGTGTGACATTAAAACAAACTCAGCAAACTAAAACATATAGTTAGTGTCTTCTGAAAACAGTTTAAAACTGCATAGGCCTATATTGAAAAGAATACTTGATGTGGACATATTGAGATTCTGACCCCGAATACTAAAAAGGGCTGGGATATAGGTTCAAGGTCAGCGGTAGTTGCTATTTATACTCTGAGAGTCAGCAGGCTGTCCGAACACTTCTGCCCTCGCCATATAAAAGTAAAGACCATGGTGTGGGAGGCTGAAAGGGCTGTGCCAGTCAGTGGCTAATCAGGAAAATGGAAACTACTCTGGTAGGTAATTAAATGTTGATGTGAAGCTTGGGGGAAGCAAAAAGGTGGTAGATAGACAGGAAGGTTAAACAAAGTTTAGTAACTGCAGAAAGCCACTATCATCCCTATGGGTAAATGAGCAGAGAAGAACTGATACCCAGAGCTCACCATCCCTGTGCTCCTGAGGCCACTATGTGCGCATCCAGCTATTGCATCCCAGGAGGCTGCACATGTCAGCTGCTGTTGCTGTCTCCACTTTTGCCACAACCACTGCTAGCCACTAATTTTTTTCCTCCCTTCCAAACTTCTCCTTATACTTAGTGTTTGTAGAATATAACAGGAAGATGTCTGGCAAAGGATCTGGGAGAAGCATTGGTGAGGATGGGCTTAAAGAATGAATGTGAGACTTCCAGAAAGATGGCAGATTAGAGGTGCCCAGGGGGAGATCCTCCTCCAGAAGAAGACCGCTGCCATGGCTGCCACAGTGGCCGGAACCATTGTTCAATCTCAGAACTGTCACTCATTGCAGAGCAGCTCCCCACAGAGCAGCAGTCCAGCAAATTGCCCATCACTGCAGCCACAGACTCTCCAAACAGATGTGAGGGAGGCAGCTATAACCACCATTGTCATTGCCACTACCATATGGTAACTTCGATGCTGCCATGGATACCTCCAAAGACACTGCAGATGTGAGGGGGACAGATGCAGCCACTGGCACCCCTGCAACCCATACAAGGTAACCATACTGTGGCCAAGGACACTGCAAATGTAGCAGAGGCTGTTGCAGCCACAAGCACCATTGCTGCCCCCACAAGGTAATACCACTGCTGCTACAGACACTGCAGATATGAGGGAGGAAGTTGCAGCCACTACTGCTGCTGCCACCCCAACAAGGTAACCCTGTTGCTGCCAAGGAAACTGCAGATGTCAAGGAGGCAGTTGCACTTGCAGCCAGCACCACCACTGCTACTGCCTCAATGTAACCCCACTGCCACTGCGGACAACATAGCTGCATGAGCTGCACTGTGGATGCCACAGCCACCATCGTTGTTCAAGAAGCTGGCCACCACAGGAGCCACTACTGCCACTTGGCAGCTCACCAAAGATACTACTACAGCAACCACTGCCGCAAAGGCAGCCTGCTACCACAGCAACAGGCACAGCAACCACTGCCTCTGTGCAGGCACACTGATGACCACTAACTGAACTGACACAAGGAAGGTCACCAGTGGAGTTCAGGGAAGGAGAGTAAAAGAAGCAAGTGCTCCACCAGATGATCAGTGGAGAGAGATTAGAAATACAAAAAAACAAGAAAACATGAGTCAACCAAAGGAATACAATAACTCTCACATACTAGACCCCATAGAGAAGGAAACCATTGAAAAAACTGAAAAGGAATTCTGAGTCAAAATCAAAAGGAAACAATGAGATATAAGGATATGCAGTTAGATGACACAATGAACTGAATGAAACTATACAGGATATAAAGGAAGAAATTTACAAAGAGATAACACTTTTAAAAAGAATGTAGCAGGGGCTGAGCCCATGGCGCACTCGGGAGAGTGCGGCGCTGGGAGCGCAGCGACGCTCCCGCCATGGGTTCGGATCCTATATAGGAATGGCCTGTGCGCTCACTGGCTGAGTGCCGGTCACAAAAAGACCAAAAAAAAAAAAAAAAAGAATGTAGCAGAACTAATGGAACTGATAGAGTCATTCAACAAAATAAAAACCACAACTAAGAGCTTAAGCAGCAGGCTAGAGCAAGCAGAAGAAATAATTTCTGACCTTGAAGACAGTCTCTTTGAAATAACTCTGTTGGGCAAAAAGAATAAATTAATTAATTAAATTGAAGAAAATCTAAGAGAGCTAGCAGACAACCTTAAGCACACAGACATCCAAATCATGGGTATTCCTAAAAGGGAGGAGAAAGGAAAACAGAATGAGAACATATTCAATGAAAATATAGCAGAAAACTTCCCAGATATAGGGAGAGTAGTGAACCTTCAGACTCAGGAGGCTCAAATATCTCCAAACAGATTTGGTCCAAAAAGGTACAATGTATTCAAACTGGCAAAATGCAAAGACAAATAAAAAGGAACAAGGGACATGTGTCAAGTCACCAATAGGGAATCCTGATCAGACTAACAGCAGACTTCTCAACAGAAACTCTGCAGCCCATAAGAAAATGGGGTGATATTCAAAATACTAAAAGAAAAAAAAACTGTCAGCCAAGAATACTATACCCAGCAAGGCTATCCTTCAGAAATGAAGGAAAAATAGTATATGTCCCAGACAAACAAAAATGATGAGAGTTTGCCATCATGCACCAGTCCTGCAAGAAATCCTCAAGGGAGTCATGTATCTGGAATCCAAAAAATGATAATCATTACCATGAATACACAAGAAATGACAAAACCCAGTGGTAGAACAAAAATGCAAATAAGAAAGAGAAAGAAATTAGATCTTACCCCCTCCAAAAACCAACAAACACAAATACCAAACAACAAAACGTAAATAAACAAAAAATATTTAAAACATCCAAATGAAAATTGATAAAATACCAGAAGAAAGACAATACTTTCAGTAACAACCGTAACTGTAAATAGATTAAAATCCTGAATCAAAAAGCACAGACTGGCTGATTGGATTAAAAACCTAGACCCAGCTATATTTTGTTTGCAAGAAACTCACTTCACTTGTAAAGACACACACAGATTAGGAAAGGATGGAAACAGATATACCACATACATGGAAATCACAAATCAGCAGGAGTAGCTATTCTTATATCAGATAAAATAGACTATAAACCAAAAACTATAAAAGAGAGAAAGAACACCATGATATAATGATAAAAGGATCTATCTAGCAAGAAGACATAACAATCAAAAATATATATGCATCCATCATCAGAGCACCCAGATATATAAAGCAAACACAATTAGACCTAAGGAAAGATATAGCCCCAAATATGATAATACCTGGGGACTTCAACACCCCTTTTGCAACACTGGACAGATCATATAAACAACAAACCAACAGAAAAACACAGGATTTAAATCACACTATAGACCAATTGGACTTGGCATATAATCTACAGAACATTTCATCCAACAACCAAAATATATACATTCTTCTCATCAGTGTGTGGAACATACTCCAGGATTGACCACATTTTAGGTCACAAGTAAAGTCTCAACAAATTTTTAAAAATTGAAATCATTTCAAGTATCTTCTCAGACCACAACAGATTAAAACTGGAAATCAATATCACGCAGACTCTAGAAACTGTACAAACACATGGAAATTAAACAGTATACTCCAGGACAACATATGGGTCAAAGAAGAAATTAAATAGGAAATCTAAAATTTTCTCAAAACTAATAAATATAAAGACGCATCATACCAAAACCTGTGGGATATTGCAAAAGCAGTAGTAAGAGAGAAGTTTATTGCAATAAATGCTTTTACATCAAAAGAACAGAAAGATTTCAAATAAACAACTGAATACTACCCCTCAAAGAACTAGAAAATCAAGAACAATCCATTCCTTAAGTAATAGATTGAAAAAGAATAATTAAGATCAGAGCAGAACTAAATGAAATACAAACCAAAAAAAAATTATACAAAAGATCAATGTAGCATAAAGTTGAAGATGAAGAAAATAGACTAACCATTAGGTAGGGTAACAACAAGAAAAAAAAAGGAGAGAAACCCAAATAACAAAAATCAGACATGAAAAAGTACACAATACAACCAATTCCACAGAAATACAAAGAATCATTAAAGACTGTTTTAAATAACTATATGCCAACAGATTTGAAAACCTGGAGGAAATAGATACATTTCTGGACACGTGCAAGCTACCAAGACTGAACCAAGAAGGAACAGAAAATCTGAACAGATCAATAACAAACAATGAGACTGGACCAGCAATCAGCAGTCTCCAAACAAAGAAAACTCTGGATAGCTTTACTGCTAAATTCTACCAACCCTTTAAATGATAATTAATAGTAATTCTCTTCAAACTATTCCATAAAATTGAATCAGAGGCCATTCTCCCAAACTCATTCTATGAGGCCAGCATCACCCTGATACCAAAACCAGACAAAGTTACAATAAAAAAAGAAAATTACAGGCCAATATCCTTGATGAACATAGATGCAAAAATCCTCAACAAAATATTAGTAAACAGAATACAGCAACACATCAAAAAAAATTATTTACCATGATAAAGTAGGATTCGTCCCAGGGATGTAAGGATAGTTCAACATATGCAAGTCAATAAATGTGACACACCACATCGGCAAAATCAAGTACACAGGCCATATGATTATCTCAATAGATGCAGAAAAAAGTATCTGACCAAATTCAACATCCCTTCATGACAAAAAACTCTCAACAAATTAGGTATAGACATAAAGTATCTCAACACAATAAAAGCCATATATGACAAACCTACTGCCAATATCATCCTGAATGAAAACAAGACAGGGATGCCCACTATCACCATCTCATTTAACACAGTATTGGAACAATCAGGCAGGAGGAAGAAATAAAGGGCATCCAGATTGGAAAAGACAAAATCAAATTGTCCCTGTTTGCTGATGACATGATGGATAGATAAAAAGCCTAAAGACTCTATAAAAAAATCTTAGAGTTCGTAAACAATTTCAGTAAAGTTTCAGGATACAAAATCAACACGCAAAAACTAGTAGCATTTTATACTCCAGCAAAGAACTAGCAGAGAAAGAAATCAAGAAAGCTAGCCCATTTACAATAGTAAACAGCAACAATAAAAAACCTAGAAAAAATTTATCCAACGAGGTGAAATATCTCTACAACAAGAACTACAAATCACTGTTGAAAGAAATTAAAGAGGACACAAAAAGATGGAAAGACATTCCATGCTGTTGGATTGGAAGAATTAACATTGTGAAAATGTCCATACTACCCAAAGCAATCTACAGATTCAACGAAATCTCCATCAAAATACCAATGGCATTCTTCACAGAAATAGAAAAAACAATTCTAATATTTATATGGAAAAAACAAAAGACCCACAGTTGCAAAAGCAATCCTGAGTAAAAATAAATAAATAAATAAAGCCAGAGGCCTGACACTCCCTGATTTCAAATTATACTATAAAGCTAAAGTAACCAAAATAGTGTGGTACTGGCATAAAAACAGACATTTGAACAAAGGGAACAGAATAGTGAACCCAGAAATTAACCCCTGTACTTACAGCCAACTGATCTTGAACAAAGGCACCAAGAACATACATTGGGGAAAAGACTGACCCTTCAATAGATGGTGCTGGGAAAACTAGACATCCATATATAGAAGAATGAAACAAGACATCAGACCCGTGTCTTCTGTCATATACCAAAATCAATTCAAAGTGGATTAAAGACTTAAAAGTAAGACTTGAAACTACAAAATTACTAAAATAAACCATAGGGAAAACACTTCCGGAAGTAGGACAAAGACATTACGAATATTACCACAAAAACACAGGCACAAAAAAGAAAACCGAACCAATGGGATTATATCAAACTACAAAGGATCTGCATAGCAAACGAAACAAGTAACAGAGTAAAAACAGTCTACACAGTGGGAGAAAATATTTGCAAACTATGCATCCAACAAAGGATTAATATCTAGAATATACAAGGAACTCAAACAACTTCACAGTACAAAACAAATAATCTGGTTAAAAAATGGAAGAAGTAACTGAATACACATTTCTCAAAGGAAAATATACAAATTGCCAACAGATGCATGAAAAAATTCACCAGGGAAGTGGAAATCAAAACCACATTGAGATATCATATTACCCTAGTCAGACTGGCTATTATCAAAAAGATAGAGAATAACAAATGTTGGTGAGGATGTGGAGAAAGAAGAACTCTTCTGCAGTGTTGGTGTGACTGTAAACGGGGGCAGCCATTATGGAAAAACAGTATGGATGTTCCTCAAACAACTACAGATAGAACTGCCAGGTGATCCAGCAATTCCACTGCTGGGTGTATACCCAAAGGAATGGAAATGATCATGTTGAAGGAATATCTGCACTCCCGTGTTAATTGCAGCTCTATTACAACAACTAAGAGTTGGAACCCACCTAAATGTTCATTGACAGACAACTGGATAAGGAAAATGAGGTATATATATATATATATATATATATATATATATATATATATATATATATATATATATATACACAATGGAATACTTCTCTGCCATAAAAAAGAGTGAAATATTGCTGTTTGCAGCAATGTGGATGAAATTAGAGTAAATCATGTTATGTGAAATAAGCCAGGAACAGAAAGAGAAATACCGCTTGTCCTCACTCATAAATGGGAGCTAAAAAATAAACAAATAAATAAAAAAGAAAGAGAGAATGGTTCAACTATCACAGTACATTTAACTTTCAAAGGAGAGAAAAGAACTGAGGTTACCAGAGGTGGGAAAGGGGGAGTGGGAGGGGTATAAGGGAGGAATTGATAAAGAGTCATAAAAAATGATTGCATTGTATGATGTTGTATATACCAATTATTCTGATTTGAGCATAACATATTGCACACAGGTAATGATTTTCAACTCTGTACCCCACACATGTGCACAATCAATTATGTTACAATAAAAAAATTATTTTTTAAATGCAACGTGAATGTGAAACTGTGAAAGAACAGTTTCAACACATCACAAGCTGATTACCCAGGGATGTTTCTCTTTTAGATTTGTGAGAATCGGCAGCAATGGGGTTATTCTGATAGTGAGGGTCTGGTGAGTAGGAAGGGAAGCAGAAATTGAAAAACTCAATTTCTGTGCTGGAAAAATTGAGCCTCAGTCCTGCTCTGTTTGAAAGGCTAAGTAATGATCTCTGCTTATGCAGTGGTATCACAGCTTACCACAGAATAACTGTTGGGTGGAGCTAGTGCTCTGGGAAATGACCTATTGAGGGGAATGTACGAAGTGGGTGCAGCAAGAAAAAAACTGAGTAGAGCCATCCAAATGCAAAAAAATAATTTGTTGCTTTTGCCTTTACACGCTCCATTAGAAAATAATGTGTATACTACATTTGAAGGATAAATATTTGCTACTGACTATGGAATAACTCAGTCAAATTTTAATCTTAATTGCTTGCACCAAAATGCATATTAGGAAGAAAATTATCTACATGTGGATGAGTAACTTACAAAGCTCTTTGGGATTAAAGGAAGTGAGTTCATGAGAGTGTGGCTTTCAGTGCACCATTAAAAAAGAAAAGATTATCAAGGTTCTCTGAAAGAGAGAAAGAGAGAGGAAAGACAGAGATGGGGGAGAAGTAGAAAAGACAAGAGGTAGGAGGAGGACAAAGAAAAGAAAAAGAAGGAGGAGGAGAAAGAAGTGGTAATCTGGTTTTGTAGAAATAAAGTGAAAGAGAAAATATATGGTCAGAAAAATAAAGAGAGGTCATTGGGATGGTATGAGTACAAGACGATACAATGTTGAGCAAGAAGGGGAGAAAAATGACCCTCTTTTAATTTTTCCTCACTTAAACAGCAGACAGTTCTGCAGAGTGTTTCAGTGAGGAACACAGCCTTTATCAATGCTCTTTGGCTGGAGCCAAGTGGAAGGACCACATGTAACTACGGGAAGCTGGGAATGTTCCCCAGCATGAGAGCAATTCCTAGCAAACAAGTCTTCCAGCGGTTTAGCAGTTTGGAGAGGCAGAGCTAGAATTCTCTTTTTGTCCTAAAGACCCAGACTCAATATTAAAAGTATACAAACCCATGGAAAACTTTTCACTCACCTGATTGAAGAGTTCAGCCTCTGCTTAGTATGTAGAAAGTTGCAAAAACTATCACTCCCCCCCTAAAATTTAGAATAGGATAGTTAATCTAGAAAATCAAAACTATGCTTGAATGCATCAGATAACTGAGGTTAGAGGCACCAAGGAAACTGAATTCTAAACTATGTCAAGGCTGACTGAGGAGAAAAGGCACATATGAACTACTTTGTCTTTGGCAGAGCTCAGAAAGAAGAGGTGGTCACTACAGAAGTAGGTAAGAAATATCAGTTAAAATTTTACTAAATCCCCAAAGTCCCAAAGTGGGCTATTGTATCAGTTTAAAATAACTGGGAGTCCTAGACAGAAGGAGAGTCTGCATCTATTTGCAAACTCTTTTTCACTGGCCTCCACTGGGTGCTCAATTGAAGGATTAAGCATAGAGCAAACAGTCAGGAGGAGACAAAGAGTCAGGGGTACAGGTGTACTGAGATGACTGATCGCTGCTGGGGACAGGAAGAAACACTGGGCAACTCCATGGAAAGCAAAAGCACATTGAACACAAAACCCATAAAGAGCTTCCTCATAAGAAACAAAATCAATCGTCTCATCCCCAGGAAATATCACACCAGGCAAGGATACTGTGCTTCTAGGGTAGAGTAGAAGCAAAATGTTTTTCTCTGGGGGTGGGGCAAATAACAAACAAACAAAACAAAAACTTCTTGGTCTAGTATATTGCACTACAAAGGGGAGGTCAGTGTCACTGTAAGAGAGGTAGGGAACCCTCCTGTCTAAGACCTGCCACAGATACAGTTTAGAGACTGTCTACCAGGGACAGAGCGTGTGTGCACATGACAGGAATACCGAAAAGCAGCTCCCACCACTGAGACTAAGGCTGACCAGGAGAACTGAGAACAAACTCCCATCTGTTCATATCACAAGACCAGCACCAAGTATGAACAGTCTACTGCTCTGGGTGGAGGCAAGAGTGTAGAGACCCCTCTCTGGCACAGTCTTGCAGAATCTCTAAGATGGAAGTAGAATAGGAACACTGGAAAACACTGTAGCACTTGGGGTCCTAGATTCAACACAGGGTAATGGCACTCCACCACTAGAGGAACCAAAAGCCTGTGTGAGGGGAAAGATAATAATAAAACCCAAGCTGGGCTCAAATATTGATTGATTGGCTCAATTAATACTCCACACTATTGACCTAACTGAATAGGGGAAGTTGTTCTTCCACACCAGTAATATTTACCTTATATTATACTATTCTTCTAAATACGGTGTCCCACATGTACTCTACAGAATAAAGGGAAAATAGACAACTCATTGCCGAGAGATAAATTAATCAAGAAAACAGAAGCCAAAACAAAAATATATGATATACAGAGAGATAAAATAAGACTATCAGGTGGCTTCTTATCCAAAACCATGCAAGCTCAATAGAATCTGAACCTAACAGGGAAAAAAAAAAAAAAAAAAAAGGCAATGCCCCGAACACCTCACATCAGTGCCTGCAAATCTATTCTGGGATAAAATTTGAATACTTTAGCAAAACTTCCAAAACCACGGAAGTCAAATTTCTGGTGTCCCTGAGGGTCCTGGGCATTTAACCTGATCAGGGCCTTGACTAAAGTAGCTCAAGGACCACAGCTTATGGTGAACATATCAGAGACCTCCAGCACGCTACAATTTAATTCAATTTCAGTTCTGAAACACTAGGTGCTAAAAAGTGCCTAGTGACATTTAGAAACCACTAAATCTCTACAGTTCAATTCCGTGGACTCCTTAAATCTGGCCTGCTTGACTCTCTCTACTGCTTTTCTGCTAGCAAAAGATTTAGTTCTACAAATTGAGGTGGTATGTATTGCAGGTTTGACAAATCATCTTGAAAACCTTGTCCCCATTCATTGTTCCCTGCAGAGAAAAGTACGCTTGGTATTCAGAAATTGAGTGAAAGCAAATGGCTCATCCACAGAAAAAGGCACATAAATGTTCAATATAGTTCTTCTCAGTAAATTTGGAACAGACTTTAGAAATTTATTTGCAGACGGTGAGAGAGAAAGGGAGAGAAAGAAAGAGAAAAGTTTTCTTAGAGTTTATAACATTTTAATTGTTTTATATCATGATTTATGTTCTTATGTAATATTTACTTATCAGCTCCTTCAAATTTTTTTTTTTTAATTTTATTTTGTCGATATACATCGTGGCAGATTATTGCTCCCCATCACCAAAACCTCCCTCCCTTCTCCCTCCCCCCTCCCCCCCAACAATGTCCTTTCTGTTTGCTTGTCGTATCCACTTCAAGTAATTGTGGTTGTTATATCTTCTTCCCCCCCCACCTTCAAATTTTATAACTGAATCATCCCAGCAGTTATCCCAAAATTACTAAAAGCTTAGTCAATTAACATTTTCAAAAAGAAAAAAGACTTGCATTCATTCAAGTATTTGTATTTTTAAGCTCTATGAATAGCTAATAATCAATATATTTTCCTAAGAACCTGAAGTTTTAAAAATTTACTCTTAACTCTTCTTGTAAAGCTACTGAGCAAATTCTACTCAGTCTTCTGCCTTTACTCCCGTATTTAAGTATATTTTTATAAGTAATCACCTGCTGATTCTGAATCATATCTTGTTCTTTGGCAGGAGTCTTAGAGACACTATCAATTTTCAAAAGACAGAAAATAGAACTGCATTGTCCCAGTAGTAGACTAGATACTAATTGTGTCCTCCGTTCCCCAAACATCAAAACATGGAAAGTACTCAAATGATCTGCATTTAATTTAATTTTGACTTCAAATTCATGATTATTAACAAAGGCTGTCTTAGAACTCTTGTCACTTCCTTTTTATTCTCCTATGAGTCCCACACAAAGCAGCAAGTCTAAGGTTATGCCTGGCTTCACGGGAGTTACTAACCTGCGACAGCAGCTGCATTCCAAGACTTCTCTTGGTAATTCATAAAGTTTCCTAAAATCTCAGTACTATGTGATTGTTGATATCTAAAATAGGAAAACTGATCTGTGTATGATTATTTTAATTTTATCTACCTTTCTTAGAGTACTCACTTGTTAGAACATGTATGAGATAAAGAAACACTCAGTAAACGCTTATAAGTTGTTGGCTGTTAAACTAGCAGGACGGTGTTTCTTTAGTAATACACAACTCAATAATTTTGCCTAAAGCTGGTGCCTTAAATTTCACACTTAAAGATACATTTCTTTGGCAATATAAATGTGTTGTATGAGACCAGAATTCAGGTCAAACTTGTTCACAACGGTATCACTACTGTCTACTCCAGTATAAAACATATATTTGGCAATTAATATCAATTTATTTTTTACTATATTAAGCAAGCTTCACATTTATGTGAATTGCTTTGCCTGATATTTTTCCTGAAAAACATTTTTTAAAGAGAAGGAAAACAAATAATAATAAAAGAAGAAAGAAGAAAATCCTTCAATTATTCCCTGCCACCTTCCAAACATACAGAAGCATGCATACACCCCCCCCCACCCCACCCCCACCCCCGCTCTCTCCCCACACACACACACATACACACAATGGAGAAGAAAAAGAAATCCAGCGCCTTGCAAGTGCATCATCTACTTGGGAATTTTATAGGAGATAAATGTGATTGTGCCCAAGCTAATGCAATTCTTAGAATAATGAGAAACACTGAGGCACATAAAATGTTTGAAACTATGTTTTAGAGGCAAAAATCAAATGCTATGGACTAATGTGGATATGGTGGTTATTCAACTCTGGTCATCTTAGCTCCATTTAACATGCTCAAGCATCCTTCAAAAAGAGACTCTGGTTACAAAGACATTCTTTTTTATAGTGAATATTTCCAGAGAATGAATGTACACTTGATGCACAATGTCTGGAAAAATATCCGTGGTAATAAAGTGTCCTTAATATAACAAATATGTTTTTATTTCCACTACTATTTAAAAATTTCAATTGATTAAAAAAAAAAAACTGAAACGCATGAAGTCCAAGCCTTTCTAGCCGGCCTCACCCTGTTTTCCCGTTTAGCAATGTGGATAGAAATCATCAATCCTCACCTCTGCCCAGTCATCAAGCCTTAGAATTTCAGCTGCCAAAGTGTGTCACAAATCCATTGTCACCTCTCTGTTCCAACGAATTCAATTCCCCTTTTCTATCTTGACCTTCTCACTAGTCTTCTATTTTGCCCTTTTCAAATTGGCTCTCCACATACCTCACATACTCTTTTATCTAATGTTCAAACAAACAAACAAACAAAACCTTTCAATGACACTCCTCACCAGTAGTATGAAGGCTAAGCTAACGTGGGCCCTGGAGCTGCAGCAATTCAGCACTTCCTCTTTCCACCAACACCCTCGCTCATGGATGTGTGAGAGCTCCTAACTATGTGGGTTTCCACCTGCTGTGATAATTCATGGCTCCATCAGTGGTTCTTGCTTTTAACTGTCACCAACTTTCTGAATCTGGAAGAGCCTCTGGTGTGCCATACATACAAACGAGGAGGAGGAGGCTGTGGTGAGATTGGATTTGGGGACTAAATTTGGAGTCTTGAGGATTCACTTTTTTCAAGCTCTGTGAATTGTTTGTACACACTCTGTGGCAGTAAATGACCTCTGCACCCCAATTGTCTTGATCCACTTTTTGAAATCTGCACCTAACAAGGAGGGAGGAAGTGGTGTTTCATTTATGTTCCAGGATCCCCTCTCTCACTTTTCTCTGAGTCCATGCTTTGGAATTCAGACCTAGAGCACTGAAAACCAACACTCCCCGCATACCAAGGTAGCTGGCAAGATATAACAGCCCCTTTTCCTGCTGAGGAAAGCATCTTAAAAAAATACCTTTCTCTTCTTTATGCAGTTCCATTAGCATCAATTTTCTCATATTACAAAAACAAACAGATAAAGATTTTTTTAAAAAGACAGCATAGTTTTCTTTCCTCCTACCCTATCTCTCTTCTTCCGCTATCTCATTTTCCCATCTCATGTGTATTTGTCAAATTCAATTTTTTTGAGAATACAAAGTATGTTTTATACACTAAGCCTATTTTATTTTTCTGCATAAAAATTTAGCGACAAAAGAGTAGCCACAAAAATATATATACACACACATATACATATATATACATATGTATTTCTATATACATCGGTGTCTATATTTGTATGTGTGTCTATATCTATGTATCAATAGATAGAGATTTATTATAAGGAATTGGCTTAACAACTATGGAGGCCAAGAATCCAGAGATTCATAGTCAGCAAACTGGAGATCCAGGAGAACTGAGGGTACAATTCGTGGTCATGCCTAAATGTCTGAGACCCAGGAGAGACTATGGTGTAAGTTGCAGTTTGAGTTAACATCTGAAGACAGGAGAAGACCAATGTCCTAGCACAAAGTAAGGAAAAGAGAAATAATTTTTTTCTTAGTCTTTTATTCTATTCAGCCCTTCAAAGGGTTGGATGAGCCCCACCCATAGTGGGGAGAGCAACCTGCTTTACTCACTCTTCATTTCAAATATTAATCTCATCCAGAAACCCCCTCACAGACATGCTGAGAAATAATGTTTAACCAAATATCTGGGCATGTGCCAGTCAAGTTGATACATAAAATTAACCATCACACAGTGCGTTCTGAAAAGAAGCAAAAACCCATGAAAGATCTGTTATTTAATACACTGAAATCAAGTTCAAAATCATAAGATATGGTCAAATTTTGACCTTGTATCACCCTACATCAGCTCATAACATTTGTCACACCATAAACTTCTCCATACTCACTAAAATATCTTAAAGCAAGCAGGTAATGCATTTTCCACATAATTAACAAAAACAGAACCAGATAATTGCAGGGCTTAGTTATCATCCACTTGATTTTTATGACCTTATTTAAGGAGTTAATTATTTAAAACTTAAATACTGGAAGTGTCTACTACTGTATAGTCTTGCAAGAATATATATCATTACATTTTTACATTTTGTCTTGGTTGTTGTTAGGATAAGGGTCTAGAATTCCATGGTTATGTATTAATAATCCTTAGTTTAATAGAGGATGCTATCTTGACTGTATTCATTTCTTTTTTTTGAAAGATTTTAAATAGCTTTTATATTTATTTATTAATTTTTAATTGAAACATAATTGTATGTATCTGTGGGGTACAGCATTGAATATTAATACGTGTACAATATGTGATGTTCAAATCAGGATAATTGCTATATTTATCACTACATAATGTAACCTTATTTGTGGACCTTTACCAACTTCTTGCTAAATCCCCTACTCTCGTCCCCTCCCCTGGTTGCCTAAGTTCTGTTCTCTTCTTTTGGAAATTCAACAAATTATTGTAATTGTTGTATTTTTCTTTCTTTTGTTATTTGTTCATTTATTTGGGTTTTTTGTAGCTCCTACTTATGAGCGAGTTCATGCCATATTTCTTTAGCTGTGCCAGGCTTATTTCGCTTAATATCATTTTCTCTAAGTACATCCATGTTGCTGTGAATGGCAGGATTTCACTCTTTTTTATGGCACAGTAGTATTCCATTGTGTATATCTACCACATTTCTCTTCTCCAATCATCCATTGATAGACATTTACATTGGTTCCAATTCTTAGCTATTATAAACAGAGCTGCAATAAACATGGGAGTGCAGGTATCCCTTCAACATGGTGATTTCCATTCCTTTGGGTATACACCAAGCAGTGGAAGTGCTGGATTGTATGGCAGTTCTATCTGTAGTTCTTTGAGGAACTTCCAGACTGTTTTCCGTAATGGTTTCATTAACTTATAGTCCAACCAATAGTGTAGGAGTGTTCCCTTTTCTCCACATCCTCACCAGCATTTATTTATTCACTGTCTTTTTGATAATGGCCAGTCTCATTGGTGTGAGATGATATCTCAATGTGGTTTTGATTTGCATTTCCCAAATGCTTAGTGATGTTGAGGATTTTTTCACACATTTATTGGCTATTCATATATCTTCCTTTGAAAAATGCCTATTCAGCTCCTTTGCCCATTTTTCAATCAGATTACTTGTCTTTGTTATTGTTAAGTTTTTTTAGTTTCTTGTATATTCTGGATATTAATCCCTTACCAGATGCATAGTTTGCAACATTTTCTCCCATTCTGTAGGTTGTCTTTTTCCTCTGTTAATTGTTTATTTTTCTGTGCAGAAACTTTATTTTTTGTTTATTTTTTTTTCTTTTGTTATTTATTTTTTCTTTTATTGTCTGTGCTTTTGGAGTCTTGTTCATAAAGGCTTTGCCCAGTTCTACTTCCTTAAGTGTTTCCCCTACATTTTCTTTCAATGGTTCTATAGTTCAGGGCTTATATTTAATCCTTTGTCCATTTTGAGATGATTTTAGCATACAATGAGAGGTTTGAGTCCAAGGTCTAGTTTCATTCTTTTACATGTGGATGCCCAGTTTTCCCAGCACCATTTGTTGAAGAAGCAGTCTTTTCCCCAGTGTATGTTCTTACTGTCTTTGTCAAAGATAAGTTGGCTGTAAATATATGGGTTGATTCTGGGTTCTCTATTCTGTTCCATTTGTCTGAGTGTCTATTTTTATGACAGTACCATGATGTTTTGGTTACTGTAGCTTTGTTGTATAACTTGAAGTCAGTTAGAGTTATGCTTCTGGCTTTATTTTATTTTTTGCTCAGGATTGCTTTTGCTATTTGGGATCTTTTGTTGTTCCATATGAATGCTAGGATTGTTTTTTTGTATTTCTGTAAAGAATGTCAGTGGTACTTTGACAGGGATTGCTTTGAATCTGTAGATTGCTTTGTATACTATGGACATTTTCACAATGTTTGTCTGTCTAATCTAAGAACATGGAATGTCCTTCCAACATTTTGTGTCATCTTTAATTTCTTTCAGCAGTGGTTTGTAGTTCTCATTATAGAGCTCTTTCATCTCTTGGTTAAATTTATTCCTAGGTATTTAATTCTTTTGTGACTATTGTAAATGAACTTGCTTTCTTGATTTCTCTTTCTGCTAGTTTGTTATGGGAGCATACAAATGCTACTGATTTTTGTACATTAATTTTGTATCCTAAAACTTAACTGAAATTATTTATCAGATCTAAGAGGATTTTTGGAACAGACTTTAGGCTTTTCTATATATAGGGTCATGTCATCTGCAAACAAGGACAGTCTGACTTCATCTTTTCCAATCAGGATGCCCTTTATTTCTTTCTCTTTCCTGATTGCTCTGGCTAATACTTCCAATAGTATGTTAAATAGGAGTGGTTAGAGTAGTCATCCTTTTCTTGTTCCTGTTGAATATCAGGATGATATTGGTGGTGGGTTTGTCATATATGGCTTTTATTGTGTTGAGATATTTTCATTCTATACCTAATCTGTTGACAGTCTTTATCATGAAAGGATGTTGAATTTTGTCAAATGCTTTTTCTGAATCTTCTAAGATGTTCATGTGGTTTTTGTTCTTGATTTTGTTGATGTGGTATATCACATTTATTTAATTGTTTATGTTGGACCATCCTGGCATCCTTAAAATGATGCCCACTTGATCACGGTGTATAATTTTTTGGATGTGTTGCTGTACTCTGCTAATATTTTCTTGAGGATTTTTGCATCTATGTTCATCAGAGATATTGGCCTACAGTTTTGTTGTTGTTATTGTTGTTGTATCTCTGTCTGGTTCTGGTACCAAAGTGATGCTGGCCTCATAGAATGAGTTTGGGTGAATGGCCTGTTTCAATTTTTTAGAATAGTTTGAAGACAGTTGGTATGAATTCCTCTTTCAATGTTTGGTAGAATTCAGCAGTAAAATGGTCCATTCCTGGGTTTTTGTGTATTGGAAGAGTGCTGATTACTGCATCAACCTCATTTATCATTATTGGTTTGTTCAGGTTTTCTATTTCTTCTTGGTTCAGTCTTGATAGTTTGTATGTGTCCAGAAGTTTATCCATTTCCTCCAAGTTTTCAAATCTGTTGGCATATAGTTGTTTATAATAGTTTCTAATGATTCTTTGTATTTCTGTGTAAGTGGTTGTAATGTCTCCTTTTTCATTTCTGATATTTGTTATTTTGGGCATCTCTCTCTCTCTCTCTCTCTCTCTCTCTCTCTCTCTCTCTCTCGTTAACCTAACTAATGGTTTGTCTATTTTGTGTATCTTCTTAAAAAAAAACAACTATTTTTTATTGTTCTTTACTATCATTTTTTGGGTCTCTATTTCACTTAGTTCTGATATAATCTTAATTATTTCCTTCTGTCTAGTAAATTTGGTATTGGATTTTTCTTGTTTTTCTAACTCTTTGAGGTATAGCTTTAATTTGTTTATTTGAAATCTTTCTATATGTTTGATGTGTTTATTGCAATAAACTTCACTCTTAGTACTTCTTTTTCAGTATCCCACAGGTGCTTGTATGATGTATATTTATTTTCATTAGTTTTGAGAAATTTTTTAGTTTCCTGTTTCATTTCTTCTTGGATCCATGGGTCATTCAAAAGCACGCTGTTTAATTTCCATATATTTATGTAGTTTTCAGAGTTTCACTATTTGCTTTCTACTTTTAATCTGCTGTGGTCTGAAAAGTTAATTGGAATTATTTCATTTTTTAAAAATGTGTTGGGAGTTGTTTTGTGACCTAACGTCGTTTATCCTGGAGAATGTTCCATGTGCTGATGAGAAGAATATATATTCAGTAGTGGTTGGATGAATTGTTCTGCAGGTATCTGCTAAGTCCAATTGATCTAAAGTGTTGTTTAAATCGTGTGTTTCTCTGTTGATTTGTTGCATAGATGCTCTGTCTGGTGCTGAAAGAGGGGTGTTCACATCCCCAACTATTATTGTATCAGGGCCTATATCTTTCCTAAGGTCTAATAGTGTTTGCTTTATGTATCTGGGTGCTCCACTGTTGGGTGCATATATTATAATTGTTATTTCTTCTTGCTGGATAGATCTCTTTATCATTGTTTAGGGCCTTCTTTGTCTCTTTTTATGGTTTTTGGTTTAAAGACAGATATTTTATCCAATATAAGAATAACTACTTCTGCTCATTTTTGGTTTCCATTTGCATGGTATATCTTTTTCCATCCTTTCACTGTTTGTATGCATCTTTACAGGGAAGATGAGTCTCTTGAAGACCGCATATAGTTAGGTCTAGCTTTTTAATCCAATCAGTCAGTCTGTGGCTTTTGAGTGAGGAGTTCAATCCACTTAGATTTAGGGTTGTTATTGAGAAATATTATCTTACTCCTTGCATTTTATTGATTTTTAGTTTGGATGTTTTAAATATCTTTTGTCCTTCTCTTCACGTTTTATTGTCTTTGATGTTTCTTGGTTTTTTTAGATGGTAAAATTCAGTTTATTTCTCTTTCTCATTTGCATTTTTACTCTGCCAATGGAATTTGTTCTTTCTTTTGTATCCATGGTACTGATTATCATTTTTAAGATTCCAGATTCAAGACTGCCTTGAGGATTTCTTGTAGGACTGGTAGTGTGGTGGTGAACACCTGCAGTTTTTGTTTGTCTGGGAAATATACTATTTCTCCCTTATTTCTGAAGGATAGCCTTTCTGGGTATACTATTCTTGGCTGGCAGTTTTTTCGTTTTTTCTTTTTGTATTTTGAATGTATCACTCCATTTTCTTCTGGCCTGTAGAATTTCTGTTGAGATGTCTGCTGTTAGCCTGATGAGGACTTCCTTATAGGTGACATGATGCTTTTCTCTTGCTGTTTTTAGGATTTGTTCCTTGTCTTTAGCTTTACCAGTTTGATTATAATGTGTTTTGGAGAGGATCCTTTTGGACAGAATCTGTTTGGGGATCTTTGAGCCTCCTGGATCTGAAGTTTCATGTTTCTCCCTATACATGGGAAGTATTTCATTATTATTTCACTGAATAGATTTTCAATGCCTTTTCTTTTCTTCTCCCTTTCTGGAACAGCATGATTCAGATGTTGGTGCATTTAAAGTTGTCTGCTAGCTCTTTCAAATTCTTTTTTCTTATCTTTTCCTTTTTTGTCCTTCTGGTTTATTTCAAAAAGACCATCTTCAAGATCAGAAATTCTTTCTTCTTCTTGCTCTATCTTGCTGCTTAAACTCTCAGTCATGTTTTTTGTTTTGTTTTGTTTTGTTTAACAAATCCTTTAGTTCCAGGAGTTCTGCTTATTCTTTTTAAAAATACTAATCTTTTTGTAAATTTCCTCCTTTATGTCCTGGGTATTTTTTCTCATTTCATTGTGTTGTCTAACTGAGTCTTCTCATTGAGTTTCCTTAAGATTTTTTTCTCAGAATTCCTTTGCAGTCATTTCAAGGGTTTCCTGCTCTATGGGGTCTGGTATTTGAGAATTACCATATTCGTTTGGTGTTGTCATTTTTTCTGGGTATTTTTTTTTTCATATTTCTAGTATTTCTAGGTTAATTTCTGGTCATCTGGTAGAGAAGTTACTTCTTCTATTTCCTCTGGAGTGGGCTTTGAGGAGAGTGACTTCCTCCTCTTTTTCCAGGCTCCACTGGTGACTCTCCTTGTATCAATGCAGTTTAGTGAGTGGCAGACTACCATGCATGTGACAGTGTCTCCTACTGTGGTGGCAAGCCACCATTGTGGTGGCACTGGCTGTGGTTGACCACCTGCATGGAAGCAGTGTTTGCAATATCTCTATTTATTTCTGATTTGCAAATTTGACAGTGAAAATAATTTGCTTGATAAGATTGATTAGTGATCATTCAGATTTTCACAATAATGATGGTCTAGTTCAATACTTTTGGAAAATGTATTTTTGTGTGCTTTGATGTGGTATTTAATTTTTTAATCAGATAACAACTGATATTTCCATGTTTTATATTTCCAATACTATAGAAATTTTTTATCTTTGATTTATTAATTTCTGAGAGATTATATTTCAAAAGGTGTAGTATGAGTGAATTTTTCAATTTGTATTTGTATATTTTTGTTTTAATATTCATCAGCAAATACTTACCAAGTACCACATGCCCTCATAGAATCTCTGAGCTTCGTGGATTAACACTCAGCCTCATTTTATATTTAAACACTAATGAAGGGTTTGGGATATCAATTATATCATTTAGTTCAAGAATATAAAATAATATTATAGATGAGGATAAAAGTCCTAAAGTCAAAATTTGTGTTGAAATTTAGATTCTCATCTCAATATTTCCCAAATTCCTTTCATTACATCACATTACTTCTTTGTTGTATATATCTAAATGTAATTCAGGTTAGCTGCTTTATTAAAATATTAAAATATCTTGTTTGGTTATTTTTATTTGATTTAAAATAAAATTCATAAATACAAAGTTTCTCTTTCCTTTCTTTCCAGTACGTTAGTTACATTTTCAGAGACTCAATTCAGGTTTTCATGGGACTTAGTTATTCTGATTCAACATTAGCCATGGGTCTATTGAATTAAATTCCTTTTGTTATAAGAAAAAGTTAGTTAAAAAAAATAAATCATTCCACAGGGCGAAACTTTACTTACTTTTCAAAGTATTTCACTTTTTACCAACATTTGTTTCTCACATATATAATGACAACAAAAGTCATAAATATGGTTTTAAGACAGAAAAACATTTAATTTCAAATATTTTGGTTTTAGCATTTTAATAAATACTTCTTCAATATACACTTATAACAAGTGAGCAGTGAGTTTCATCATGTGAATATTCTCGTCAGCTATCTTCTAAGTTCTATATAAGTAAAACTTTAATATAACTGAAGTCACATTTTTCTAAGTCTATGGGTACTTAATAAAAATCATTCAACTGCAAGAATGCATTAATGCCCTTAAGTGATCAGCAATCTGTTCAGTTCACTAAAATGATTCCATTTTAAAACAATGTGTTGAATGTTATCATGAGTAAGTGCCTTAGTCTGCTCTGGCTGCTATAACAAAATATCATAGACTGGGTGGCTTAAACAACAGAATTTATTTTTCACAGTCTGGAGGTTGGGGGTCCAAGATCAGGGTGCTAGCATGGTAGGTTTCTGATGAGAGCCCTCTTCCTGGCTTGCAAATATGTTTTCATATGGCAGAGAGAAAAATCAAGCTCTCTGATATATTACGTTATAAGGACATTGATTCCATCATGGGGACTCCAGCTTTCATGACCTCATCTAGACCTAATTATCTCCCAAAAACCACAGCTCCAAATATCATCACATTGGAGGTTGGGGCTTCAACCTCATTTGGTGGGGAAGGGTGGGGCAAAATTCAGCCTAGCAGTAAGTTAAGGTAGTATCCCAGAATCCCTAATTTTGCTAAAGAAGACTCTTTGAAGCATGTTATAATTTGATTCTGAGCATTTCAACTTTAAATAATATTTTCCAAATATTTAAAATATGCCAACCTGATCAAAAAGATAAATTAAAATATGGAGATAAGATAATGTTTGCCTAAGCTTAATTTCTTTTATTCTATTTTATTTGAAATTATTACATTAGAGATTATATTAGAAATGTGTATATTACATTATATATATAAATGCTCTATTTGTATTCTAAAATATATATATAACTTCATTTTTATAGATTTTTCCATTTGAAAAATAAAAGCTGTTACCACATTTAGTAATACAGAAATACACTCTAATATTGTACAATGTACCTATTGAATGAGATCAAAAGGTGAATTTTGTAGGGCTACATGCTCTGCACTTTATACCTGCACAACTGTTTACAGGTGTTGATCTCAGCACTTTCTGTTGTGAAAACAAAACCTTGACATTTGTTCTATTAGTAAATATGTGAGAGTCACACCTAGGTTCAAACCATTGCTAGCTCTAATGCTAACAATTTGATGAATATCAGATAATATAAAGTTTATTGAAGAGATACTAGAGAAGAATTCAAGTGTAAAAGAGAAGAAATGAACTAAAGGATAAAGAAATTAGGCTAATAATGATAAATTGCATGCAAATATTTCCTAGTTTATATTAGTTCAAGGACTTGTTTTTCTTATGCCTTGCAGGTAAAATTGTAAAATCATACTTATCTTTTTGATAGCTGACAGACTTCATGGGCATACTACCTATGCAGTTGCATAGGACACACTTTCAGAAGAAGACTGAGCCGGGTTTAATGCTCTTCCGTTGCCATCTTAAAATTCTTAAAATAATTTTATATTTGAACTCGCGTTTTGTAAGCGAAGTCTGATAGGACAGTGGGCCATAGGAATGAGCAGAGGAGATAAACAGTGTGTGTGTTATCATTCCATGCTGCCCCCTTCTCTATGACTGTGTGTGTATGTGCGTGCGTGTGTGTGTAGGGGGATGAGACTGATAGCCTCAAGAAGCTGCACTTTCCTTTCTAAAATTTGCTTCAAATGCAGAAAAAGAGGCAATGCCAGTCTAAGAAACGGGAGTGAGCAAAAAATCCTATCACCTCCTTTCTTCATTGTGTTACCTTCCTTTATTATCCACTCACTTACAAAAACAATTTTGACAGAGACAAAAAGGGAAAGAAAGAGCAATCCATACATCTCAGTCCTGCTTTATTCATCAGTAAGCCAAAGGTAGAGTGTGCTGGTAGAATGTGCGTACATCAAACATAAAGAAAAATTAGTTCTTAGTCACGTGCAATATGTTCACTATTTGGCAAGTACAAAATACATATGGAAGTATAAGCTACAAATACAAATTGTACAATTTTCCTGAGTCTGCATATTAAATAAATGGTCCTATTTGCACTTGAAGCTGATGTCACTCAATATAAAGATGGATGGTAAAATTCATATTAATCATTTAAAATTTAATTTTTTTCTTTGCTGTCAATGACAGTTTTTTTAAAAAAATTTCCCTGCATTCAAATAAAGGCCCCCTATATTGCAATCTTGCACTGGGCTACACAAATTATTTAGATACTTTGCCTATAATCTGTCCTTGGGGGATAATTCGAGATAATTTTAAGGATAGGGAGAAATAACTTTAACTTCTGAGCTTATTGAAAATATGCAATATGGACTATAGCAATAAAAAATATTATCCTGAAGCTATAAGCAAAGCAGAAAAATTGGCTACTCTGTGTTTCGTTTTGTTTTTGTTTAATTCATTTTACTATTTGGATACTATAAAAATTGGCTTCATCTGCCAAATTTGATTAGGAATTGTTGATTCTCTGAATCTAATGATTAGTTTAAATTAATTTTTACATAATGTCAATGAAATATAACTTTGTAAATTTCAACTTCAAATACTGAATTATGTCACGGTTAAATAATTCAGACAAAATGATTTAAATCAAGCATGATTTTTGTCATTAGTATTACTGATGAAACAATCTGATATATCTAATTCTTTCTTCTTTTAACATTTGAGAACGGAGATAATTATTTTACACTTACATACATCACTGATTGTATTCATACATGCATACATATATGAACATATACACTAAAAGTTTTACGTTATAGATTTGGATTTATTTTTATATTTGAATAATAATTTTGGAGCATATAATAAAATATCAGTGCAATGACATTAACTTGTCTCTAGTTATACATTTTAGAGATAGAAGATACCCAAGGAATCAATTAATTAAGTTCCATATTTTGTGCATGAGGAAATTAGATGACAGAATTGTTGAATGAATTAAGACCACAAAGTTGCCAGGAACTGGGGTTAGAAACCAATTAACAGTCCTGGAGATAGAAGTACTACTTCATGCTGTTCTCCCTAGAAAAGCTTTTGGAAAGAATTGAAATTCAATATAGATTTTGAGTGTCTCCACTTTGGGTGTCTTAAAGGTTATGAGATAAGTCGCTGGCAATGAGTAAGAATCGATAGAGCTTACAGCCTGGAGGACAGAAAATAAATAATGGGAAACAAGTGAACATTGACTTCACTAAGAGTGTATTTGCTCATATTTTATGCACCTTCAATTGTGCTTACAAAGAGATAAGCAAAATGATAAAGACCAAGATTGCTGATAACAGTATCAAACTGGACAATACTATGCTAACCCTGAGTTCTGAGAACCTGATCTAAGAACGCTCTGATTTTTAGACACAGTGCCCTCATTGAAGCAGTTTCTTAAATCAATGGCACAGCATGAAATCCCCGCTGTCAAATTAAGCTCATCTGAATACTCTGCTTAAAAAATCACAGGAAAGCAATGCATTAATAAAACTGGCTTTTCAACACAACAAAATCTAGGATAACCAGAAGGTTTTAAATCTTGAACTTTTCTAGGTGATTAACTGATTTCATTAGAAATCTTTGAAATATTCTGCCTTGTACTTTGCTACTCATAGAAATAAATGGTTAGGTTACGAGGAAATTATTAATTGGGTAATATTATGCATACCAAAATAAGTGAAAACATGTGATGTGTAACTATACATATAAAATATGTAAATGTGTACATAAAACTGTGATAATTGCTATGGAGGAAAGCTATAAAGTGGTAGGTGGGGACACAGAGGAATATGGCTAGTTTTGGAATTCAAAGGAGGAGTATAACTCCTGAAATATAACTGCCTTGAAGAAGGTATATTTTAGGTCTAAGGAAGAATGGACATTTCCTTTACAAGGAAAAAGAAAGGGTATCTGAGACAGTGAGAGAAGTTATTTGGTGGGATGACTCTTTTTCAAAGAGCTGAAAGAATGCAGATGTGTGTGTTGTATAGGGAATAAGTAGATGTTTGGAACAAGATGAAGCTTGTTCATCTTGTTTCAAAACGAGAGAGAGAAAGGCAGCAGGCAAAAGTACAGATTCTTGGAGATCATATTGAAGGCTTTGGTTTTTATCCTATGAGTAGTGGAAAGTCACTAAGTAGTTTGAAGGAGAATGACACATCATATTTGTATCCAGAAGGCTCATTCTAGCTACTCAATGAAAAAAAAAATAAAGAACAAGGAAGGATGTAGAAAATTCATCTAATAGAAATATGATGGTTAACTTTAGACGTCAACCTGTCTAGATTAAGGAATACCTAGAAACCTGGTAAAGCATTATTTTGGGATATGTCTGTGATGGTGTTTCCAGAGGAGATTATCATGTGAGCCTGAGAGGACTGGGTGGGAAAACTCTGTTCTCAATATGGATGGGCACCTTCTAATCTGCTGGGGACCCAGAGAGAACAAAATCAGAAGAAAATGTGAATCTCTCACTCTATTCACCGGAGCTGGGATGCACTTGTTTCTGCTGTCTGTGGACATCAGAACCCAAGACTCTTCAACTTTTGAGTTTCAGGACTTACACAGGATGCACCCCTGGCACTCAGGATTTTGGCCTTGGACTGAGAATCACACCATCAACATCTCTGGTTCTGAGGCTTCCAGACTTGGACTGAGCCACGCTACTGTCATCCAGTTTGCAGATGGCCTATCATGGGACTTAGTCTTCATAATCACTTGAACCAGTTTTCTTAATAAATCCCCTCACACATATCCATATACATATCCTATTGGTTCCATCTTTTTGGAGAACACCAACTAATACAAGAAGACAGGTAGCTTGCCTTTGGGGTAATTAAAGTGGAGTGAGAGAAAAGATAAAACCTCCAGAGATATTAAAGAGTTCAGATTAAGTTTCTGATGATGCATTTGTTACTGAGAGAAATGCAAGTATGGCATGAAGAATAAGTCCAAAATTTGCAGCTTCTGTAAACAGATTCTGATTACATTCAGAGCTATGGAGCAGTGAATAAAGAAGAATTGTGTGGGAAGATCATGAATTTAATATTTGACATATGTGTGGGTTTGAAGATATATTTCAAGTATGTAACTGGATGTGTTAATTAGATAGTTTGACATATAAGGTCTGGGTTCAGTGGAGAAGCTGGGGCTGAAGATACAAATTTAGAATTTATTGGCATATATTGTAACTGAGGTTGTTGATATGAATGAGATTGTTTAGGAGAAGTAAGAAAATACATCAGGATCATGTCACGAGAAACTCCAATATTCAAGGATTATAATATGGAAAAGGATGAACTAAACCTGGAAAAAGTAGGAAAAAAAAGTTTGAATGAGCATAACAGTATATTTAATTTAAAAATAATGCAGCAATATTATTATTATAGCTATTTTTGTGCGTGTTAGTACATACAAGCCAGAGAAATAGAGGGGGTATAGAGCTAGGGCTAGGGTCTGAAGCTCTCAGACCCCTCAAGCCCATTCACAAATCCTTCACACACAGGTCTGTGAGCTAGGTAACCAGACAAAAAAGTCCTTGCAGTCTTGGTTAAAGAAGGAATAGTTTTTATTCAGCACACACACATCTAGGAACTAGGCAGTACAAAGAAACTCAGAAACTCAACTGCTACTGGCGAAGTCCAAAGTAAAACTGAAACTGATCAGGTGTCAGCAGAGTAAACATGCTCTATTGTTACAAGCAGCTCTCTGCCACCAGCCTGCTTCACAAACCACAGAACACACAATAGCTAAAAACCTAAAAAGATACATTGGCACACATGCACACCAACTCCACCTACACACAACTTGTTTACAGGAAATGTGCTGCTCCACCCCGAGCCAGACCCGAGCTGAGGGAGCTTGAGTAAATTATGGTGTTTTACCCACAGTGGGGAATCAAAAAAAAAGTAGTTTCAACAAGGGTCAGAGGAAATTGTTTCAAAAGTAGATGGTCAATATTGTTGAATAGGACTAAAAATACTATAAAGAGGAAGGCCTCAAGAAAGAGTACACACAGAGGCTACATTCCATATGTCTAAACTTGAAGAGTTCTAAAACAAGCTAATGAATTATTACATACAATATGTTTTATCTTCCTAACCTGACCTATAAACCTTTGATATAAAAAAATTATGAATAACTCTAAAAGCATGGATTTCATGTGACTGAAAGCTGACAAAAGGTAAAAAATGACTGATGTTAATTATCATTGCACATGTTGGGCATTCTGGTCATGTGCCAGTTTACATAAGTAACAAATATATATATTATTCACAAATTTTATGTTTATACAGAAATATTGCATTCATTTTAGCAAAATCAGTAAGTGTGTTGTCATAAAAGTTTGCATATGATTTATATGCTATTGAGAGTAATGCCTTCTTACACAATGTTTCTTGTGTTATGGTCAGTATTAGTTGTATAGTTAATTTCAATTTTGGAAAAACTTTTATTTAACAACCACTAGGATTGTCTACAAAATTCTTTAAACAATATTGTTACATAGAAATGAACCATGAATTTACATAGTGTATTTAAATATTATAATGAACTGCATGTGGAAAAATTGTTATTAAGAAAATATTACAAAATAAATTCATGGTATTACACAAATCCATCCTATAAAACTTGATTTTTACAATCTCTTAAATCAATATCTAAATACGTATATTAGTTTAACTACATATATATTTGTGTATAAATGTGTATCAGAACAATATGAATTGTTATATTGTTATATTGCAAGTATTGTAAATAACAAATCAATTTGTGGGAACTTCTAGAACCATGAATTGGAAAATGAAGAAAAGCAAAAGTTGCTCAGCAACACACAAAAAACTAATATTTTATCATGGAACAAACTATGAGGTTTATATTGAGAGGAAGAATTTAACAAATCAAGTAATTTGTCATTTTTCTCATGTAAATATTTCTACTGCTCAAATCCTCTGCACAACATCGTGAGAACGTGCATGAGATTGGCGACAATGTGAAACATAGACCTTTGTTGCATTTTGCTGCAGTTGCCTTTCTTTTAGAGAAGATAGGATTAACAAATATTGAGAAGGTATTGAGAAAAGTTATTTAGTGTTATAGCTTTTCCTGTGCCAGTTTGGTGGGTTTTGAATGAGAGAAGCATTTATATGCATTTTACATTTTACATTTATGTAATTATGATATGTGGGGCTTCCTGTAATATGAGGTCCTAGTCAAGGACAGAGAGCATATGAGCTGACTTCCAAAATGTTTACTTGTTTGTTCATTTATTTATTTATTTATAATATCTGTTAAATATTTATATAGGTTCTTGCCATTCATATGTGCCCCCATAGAAATAGAAAGAAAAGGAAAATGCATTAAGGTACATGGTTTTGCAATGTTCTATTCTATAAATTCTTAATCTTTGAGCTATTTGGTGTAAGTTTGTGGCTTTCAGTCAACATGTCTGTCCTCAAATCAAATCAATGGAAATAATCTAGCATATGACCATTAACATAAAATATTTATGACCAGTGTCAGGAGGTACTGATTGATTTGTGTCATCTATAGTAAATCAATTTGGAAGGTTAAGTGATTTCTGTGTTTAATTCTTATAGTAGAATGCATTCAATCATTCTCTATGCATTGACTATTCACACATCTAAGGTCAGACACAGAATTCAAAAAAGCAAGCCCCTGAACATGCTGCCAAACAACATTATTAGTTTAAGTAATTTAAAGTATGTTTTAGACAAATATTTAGGCTAATAATGGAAAACAAAAGCACATATTAAAACAAAATACGTTTACTTCTAAATAGGAAAAATCTTAACTCATAGTTGGCCCTGATTGAAGGGCAAAAGTTGAATCTGGTACAGGAATTTTTTTCTTTTTACACATTTAACTGTGAAATTCTCAAAATTCGTAAAAAGTTAAAATGTTTGGAGAAATGTTTTCTACTACATTTCTAATTTCCTAATTCAAATTATATAAATTTATATTCCAATTTGATTTAACGTATTTTCAAGTATGAGGAAACTGTTTTATATTTAAAGAATACTGAATTATTTAAATGGAAAAATGAACCTAAGGGAGTGTAGAACTGTGCATCAAAACAATGAATAATTGCTACAGACTAAATACAGAGATAGAATGACATTTGCATAAATGGTTATACTTAAAAAAGATGCTGCCATTTAAAAATGAGATATTAAAATGGCATTCATCATGATGTAACAGCATACTAAGTTAATTTCTAAATTTTAGAACTTAACAATATAAAGAAAAAACATCGAGGTTCTAGAGCATACTTGATAATATAAAATCACTTCTAGAGTTTTCTAGAGAAATAAAGCATGCACGGTTAGAACATTCATGTGGCAGCAGACATTTCTCTATATTCTTCCCTTAATCTGCACTGTAACTGCAAGCTGATATGATTGTCTTAATTTTACAAAAGAAAAAGCCAGATGTCAAGAAGAGTTGTCCAATTTCACAACTGAGTGAAGTTCAAAGTGGGAACAATCTAAAATCAAAGTCTTTGACCTCTCAATTACAGTTGCTCACCTCTCTCTGCAAGAGCAGAAGTGATATTTTAATTTTAATTTTTTAAAAGAGGGTATTTTAATTTTTTTCCCCTAAGTTCTTAAAAACCTGTTTCAATTTACTTGGCAGCAACCTTACTTTCTACTTTTCTTTTTCTCTTTTCTGGAATTATAAGAATTTTATAAGACGTTTGGAAATTGACCCTATTAAAAGTTCATCTACATCAACATTGAAATTTCTAGTTGTGGTTTATCAAAAATAATTTTTCCAGCCATAAAGGCTGAAAAAGCCATCAAGCCATGAAATCCTATTAAAAATTAGGACTCAAAATTAGTATTTTAGCAGAAAATTTTCTAGAATCTATATAAGTAAATAATTTTGATGAAAAACTATATTTTTCAGATCTACTTAACTCAGCATTTGAACTGTTTGTTTGTGTTTGTTTTAGCACTGTGGTAGGGACTTCCTTTGGGAAATGTTGGTCTTACACTAAAAGTACCCAGAAGTGCAGGGTTACAGATCTTGAAAGACTCCCGCAGTGGGTAGTCAGTCAGTTCAGGGAGACCCTCCCAAGGAACAGCGAGACCACGGCTTCGGATGCAAAAACAAGAGGTTTATTGAACACACAGGTACCCGGGCGACTCAGTCTTTCGAAAGACTGGCGCGCCGAGTAGAGCTCCTGGGTCCTTTTTATAGCAAAAAGCGCGGGTACAGAAGCGAGAAGCAAGTTTAATTGGTCAGTTCAAATAAGCGCGGGTACAGAAGCGAGAAGCAAGTTTAATTGGTCAGTTCAAATAAGGCCTGGGGTGAGCTTCGGTTATGTGGGAGTCCTTGAAACAGCTGAGGGGCACCCTGGAAACTGTTGTCGATTTATCTAGTTCTGCCCTTGGCCTCGGGCGGAGGCCCAGGTGCATGATCACAGATATCCTGTTCGTTATCTGGTCTCAACCTCAGGCTGTACTTTTCCTATGCTAGGGACTTTTAACCAGGGTAATGTTTTGTGCCTTGCAAAATGGCGTTGCTACAGCTAGCTTAAAAAGTTCTTTCTTCATTCCCCCATTTCTTTTGTGGATAGCTCTAATCTTAGAGCGGAGTTAAAAGTTATTTTCATTATCTATAGTCTGATATTTTTGTCTAAGAACCAGGACTTTAATTGTACTTATTCTATCATTGATGAATTGGACTAACCTGTTGATGACACAGGGCCCCAGAATGAGCAACAGAAGAAGGAGTACTAGGGGCCCGGCGATGGTTGATAGTAGGGTAGTGAACCAAGGGGAGCTATTGAACCAACCTTCAAACCAGTTTTGATCTTTTTGGCGCTCTAACTGTCTTTTATCTAGTCTTTGTTTGAGTTTGGCCATGGTGTCTCGTATCACACCTGAATGGTCTACATAAAAACAGCACTCCTCTCTGAGGGCCGCGCAGAGGCCTCCCTCTCTTAAAAACAGTAAGTCAAGGCCTCGCCTATTTTGGAGTACTACCTCAGATAGAGAAGTCAATGAGTCCTCTAACTTGCTGACTGAATCCTGGAGGGCCCGGAGGTCAGTGTCCATGGCAGTCTGGAGCTCGGTTAGGCCCCGCTGGAGGTCTATAGGTCCTTTAATCAGAGCAGCCGAGCCGGTACCTATACCTGCCACAATTCCCAGTAGGACAGCTAGGGTAAGTGTGAGAGGTTCTCTCTTAAACCTGGGATGAGGGTTGTCATAGGCCTGCAACAAAGTTTCTTCAGGATGGTAATAGATGCGAGGAATCAGCTGAACCTGGACACAGAAATCCTTAGACTGATTAAAAACTGAGAGGGAAACGCAAGGGGTGAGACCGGTGCTGCAAGCCCACCAGCTATGGTTGGAGGGGAGAAGGTACTGATGGTCCCCGGAGGAATTGATGGATAGGGTCTGGTTGCAAAGATGTTGATGGGTAGAAGGTATTGTTCCTATACATAACCCTTGTCCTGTGACCTCTGTGAGAGTAAGCTTTCCCTGGGTCCCCCAACGGCAACTCTCGGCGCTGGTATAATTGGCCTCTCCCAAAAAGGCTATTCCTTCATAGTAGGGGGGGCTTATGGCCAGACAGAGCCAGCAATGCTCTGTGGCGTTCGGGTTGGTGGCATTTAGAGCTAGGAAGGCCCCCTGTACAAGACCAAAGAGCCTGTCACCCGTGGTGGGGGGTAGAGTGCCTGGTGATAGGAGGCTCTGTGTAGCAGTGCTCCTTTGTGCCGCGGGGGGTTGCCTGCTAGTCATTGGGAACAGCTTGTTGCTAGGAGGTCCCTGTTCTGCAAGGACGGGGTCGGGGCCCACTGCCACAGTTGGCATATTGGTGATATCTAGGCGAATGGTGAACAGTACACCTGGATCGTTTCCCGTCAAATAGAACCTTAGTCCCCAGGTTCTTCCTTGTGCCCAATCTCTGGAATTTTTTCCTTTCTCTGTGAATTTTATTTTAAGGGGGTTACACCAGCTGGAGTTGTCACAGCTTTTACTGCTACCGTTACGTTCTACAGTTATGAGGTCCCATGAGGAACTAGGTCCCCAGTAGACTGTCCCCGTGGTTTCACAACCCCATTCTTTGCAATATAGGGATTCCAGCCCTCCGCACCTTCTAGCTTCTGAAAGGGTCCGGCCATCCCGGGGGCACACGTAGAAGGGGGAAGCGGCAAGCCTGTTTCTAGCTCGGGGATAGCTGCACCCTGGGACCCCCCAGGTGATCTGATTATAAGCTTTTGTATAGTCTGAATCAGGGGGTCTGATCTGGGCCTTGGAGGCCGATACACTGGATCCCGGGATATCCCAGGTTTCAATACCCGCCGCCAGGGCACATACATCAGGTTTAAGATCGGGCCACCAAGTCCAAGGAGGCTGGGTAGCCTGTTTGGTCCAGACAACTTCTCCAGTTTGGGACAGTACCTTCCAGGTGAGGATCACAGGCCGGTGGGGGTTCTTACCCGGTGGACTCATTTTTCCGCCGCCGAATACGCAGCTTAAGAGGATGATCAGTCCTTTCCAGCTCCCAGGTCTCGTTTGGTGCCGGGGGTGGTGCAGGCTTGAGATGGGAAGCATGGACCCAGGCAGCGATGCCATCAACTTTTACTGCGGTCGGGGTGGTCAGCAATACCAGATACGGGCCTTTCCACCGAGGCTCAAGGTTGCTGGGTCGATGGCGTCTGACCAGCACTCGGTCTCCGACCTGGAACGGGTGGGGGACAGCTATGGTACCGGGCTGATATGCCTCTTTGATCTGGTCCCAAATCTGGGTCTTCACAACTTCTAGAGCCTTTAAATGGGTAAATAAGACAGGGAGAAAATTATCATCGGGACCCAGTGTTTCTCCCAACTCAAGTATGGGGGGGGGGGTCCCCCGTAGAGGATTTCATAGGGAGTTAGACCGTACTGGCCAGGGGTATTCCTGGCTCTGAACAGCGCTAAGGGAAGGAGGGCCACCCAGTCTTTTCCACCGGTCTCTAAGGCCAATTTAGTTAAGGTCTCTTTGATGGTTCTATTCATTCTCTCTACTTGACCTGAGCTCTGGGGCCTATACGCACAATGTAACTTCCAATTTATCCCCAGTTGTGTGGCCAGTCCCTGGCTTACCTGAGCAACAAAGGCTGGGCCATTATCTGACCCGATCACCTTGGGGATCCCGAAACGGGGCAGGATTTCTTCTAGTATCTTTTTACATACAGTCAGGGCCGTTTCCGTTTTGGTAGGAAAAGCTTCTACCCATCCAGAGAAAGTATCTACAAATACTAGTAGATACCTGTTCCCATACCGGCCAGGCTTTACCTCTGTAAAGTCTACTTCCCAGTATACGCCGGGTCGATCTCCCCGTTGTCTTTTTCCGGTCTCTCGGTAGGTGGTAGTCGCATTAGTCATGGCGCAAGCTTGACACTGACTGGCGACTTCGCGAACTGCAGACGAGAGGTTTGGGATGAGGAGGCTGGTGCGGTTTATCAATTGGAGAAGTTTTTGCTGGTCCCAAGTGTGTCAGCCGGTGTAGCCGTTGAATGAATTCTTTTCCCTGGTCAGGGGTGAGTTCTCCTAGCTTGGCCTTTGTCTGGGCGGGTTCGATTGGCTCTTGAGGTTTGGTAGTTTCTGCCAGCACTCTGGTCGACAGGGCGGCTTGTTTTGCAGCCTCATCGGCCCTCCGGTTTCCGGTGGCTACAGGGTCGCTTCCCTTCTGGTGGCCGGGGCAGTGGATAATAGCGACCTGTTTGGGGAGGTGGATGGCCTCTAGCAGGGCCAAAATTTCTTCTTCGTTTTTAATGTCTTTTCCAGCCGAAGTGAGCAGCCCCCTTTGTTTATATATTGCCCCATGAACATGAGCAGTGGCGAAAGCGTACCTGCTGTCTGTGTAGATGTTGATGTTTTTTCCTTCAGCCAGGCGCAACGCCTGGGTCGAAGCCACCAGTTCGGCCCTTTGAGCTGACGTACCTTCCGGCAAGCTGCTCGCCCACACCGTCCGCTGGCCATCTACGATGGCGGCCCCTGCCCGCCGTCTACCTTCCGCCATAAAACTACTACCGTCCGTATACCAAGTTGGCACCCCAGGCAATGGCTGGTCTTTTAGGTCCCGGCGAGTCCCAGTTTCTTCGGCGAGGATCTCGGAACACCTGTGCACTGGGGTGACTTCCGGTTCGGCTGGTAGTAGGGTAGCTGGGTTTAGGATGGCAGGGGGAGCGAACGTTACCTTTTCATTTAGTAGTAGGCTCTGGTAATGAGTCATTCTAGCGTTGGTCATCCATCGGTCGGGGGGCTGCCGCACGATGCTTTCGAGGCTATGGGAAGCAATCACAGTCACATTTTGTCCCAAGGTTAACTTATCAGCGTCCTTGAGAGGGAGCGCCACTGCTGCAACCGCTTTCAGGCAGGTTGGCCACCCGCTGGCCACCGGATCCAGTTTCTTTGATAGATAAGCTACTGGCTGGTAGTCATTGGTCCCTGGCTTTTTTACAGGTAGTAGAGGGGTGTTCCAGGGCGACTGACAGGGCACCAAGACCCCTAGGTCTAAGAACCTTTGAATGTGGGGCCTGATACCTTCCTGGGCTTCTTTGCTCATTGGATACTGTCGAACAGCCACCGGTGAGGCACCTGATCTCAGTTCTACTACCACTGGTGGGACTTGATTGGCTAGCCCCATGCCTGCCCTTTCTGCCCATACAGTGGGAAAAAGCTGGAGCCAGGACGGGTCGATAGAGGAGGGAACTGGTCTTTCATGCAGCCGGTATTCTTCTTCTAAGCTTAGGACCAGGCACATAGTAGGGCGATCATCCCACGTTACTTGTGGACCTTTAGCAGAAAACTGGATCTGGGCTTTTAGTTTGGTTAGGAGGTCCCTGCCCAACAGAGGAGCGGGGCACTCGGGTATGACCAGAAAGGAGTGGGTTACTTGTTTATATCCAACTTTTAAAAGTCTCTTTGTGGTCCAGGGGTAGACGTTGCTTCCTGTCGCTCCTTCTACAACTGTCCGTCTAGGCCCTATTTTTCCCATGGGTTGGGTCAATACCGAATGTTCAGCCCCGGTATCGACCAGGAACTCAATGGGGGTCCCCTCCACAGTCAGTGTTACCCTAGGTTCGGGGAGGGGGTCCGAACCCCGACTCCCCTAGTCATCTAGGGATAGAACCTTGGCTTCTCTGATGTTCTTTTTCCGGGGACATTCTCTTGCCCAGTGACCCTTCTCTTTACAGTACGCGCATTGGTCTTTGTCTAGAGGGGGTCTTCCATCCCTAGGTGTTTTCTTTGCCCGGTTGCTCAGGTTCCCTGTCTGCCTATCTCTAGACCCTCTTTCACCTACCACTGCGGCCAAAATCCTAGTCAAGTTTTTTTTTCTTGGCGCCTATCGCGCTGTCTCTCTCTCTCTTCTGTCTCTCTTTTTTGTCTTTCTTGTTTTTCTTCTTCTGTCTCTCTCTTGTGGTACACCTTTTCTGCCTCTCTCACTAAATCTTGTAAGGAATAATCTTGGAGCCCCTCTAGTCTTTGTAACTTTTTCTTGATATCTGGGGCTGACTGGCCGATAAAGGCCATGGCAACTGCCGCCTGCTGTCCCTCAGAAGAGGGGTCAAACGGAGTGTATCTCCTATATGCCTCCATCAGGCGTTCCAAGAAAACCGAGGGGGGTTCTACCGGTCCCTGCAAGACCTCTCTTACCTTAGCCAAATTGGTGGGGCGCCGGGCTGCCCCTTTGAGACCTGCCACTAGAGTCCGGCGGTAGACCAGAAGACGCTCCCTACCTTCGGCCGTGTTGTAATCCCATTGAGGTCGATTGAGGGGGAAGGCCTCATTAATGAGGTTCTCGAGTTGTGTAGGGGCCCCGTTGTCCCCGAGAACGTTCTCGCTGGGGCCTCCAGAAGAATCCTTTCTCGCTCTTCAGTGGTGAAGAGGATCTGGAGTAGCTGTTGGCAATCGTCCCAAGTGGGCTGGTAAGAGAACATAAGGGACTCAAGAAGTCCCGTGAGTCCTGCTGGTTTTTCAGAAAAAGACGGGTGGTTAGACTTCCAATTGTAAAGATCTGCTGAGGAAAAAGGCCAATACTGTAGAGGGACCAAGCCATTAGGCTCAGCTGGGGGCCCTATGGCTCGGAGGGGCAAAGCTACGGTGGAGTCAGGACCGGAGCCGTCTCTCGGACTGCGAGGTTGGCGGCTCCTAGTCCCCGCAGCCGGTCCCTCAGGGCTAGGATCACCGGGCGCTCGGCCTGGTGCCGATCTGTTTCCCTGAGGGGCCAGAGGGGGCAGCGGAGCCGCCGGGTAAGGTGGGGTTTCAGAGAGAGAAAATAGGTCATCTGGTGTCGGGAGGACGGGGGGTTGGGGAGGGGCGGAAGGCTTCCTTGTAGGTGGCCTTTGAGTATTTTCTGATCCCGAAACAACAGCGACTTTGCTGGAGGGTGGCACCCAGGGAGGGGGATTCTGGGCGAGGTCTTGCCATACCACGACATAGGCAACCTGGTCCGGGTGTCCTCCGGTCTCCTGAAAAACAATCTTTTTAACTGCAAAAATGACAGTAAGATCAAAGGTTCCCTCTGGCGGCCAACCTACGCCGAATGTGGGCCACTCAGACGAACAGAAAGTCCACCATTTTCCTTTTTTGATCTCCACGGACAGATTGTGAGCCCTGGTTTTGACATCTTTCCAATGATCCAGAGTGAGAGAGAGAGAGGTGGAAGTACCTTGTCCCATTTCGAAGAGAGGGACAATAACAGAGAGACTTACTACAAATAAGACAAAAAGAAACCAAAAACGTCGGCGAGATCGAGTTGCGTAGAAGCAGGAAAAGGACTCAGATGGCAGAGCGCGCCTCCCTAGGCGCGACGACGGGATCAAAACGCAAAGATCCTCTACCGAGGGGTCCACCAGGCGTCCCTGGTCCTCCCCTGATCCTGGGACGTCTCCCAGGATTACCGGGTGGTGAGCCCCCGAACACGTCTGTTCGCTACTCACACATCAACCCGGAACAAACCCGAAACCAAAATGTGCGCACCCTGAGGGACAGTCGAAATCACTGAGTCAGACACAGAGACGAGACACAGAAACGAGACACAGAACGACTGCTGGCCAGCTTACCTCCCGTTGGTGGGTCGGTGGTCCCTGGGTGGGGGTCTCCGATCCCGGACGAGCCCCCAAATGAAAGACTCCCGCAGTGGGTAGTCAGTCAGTTCAGGGAGACCCTCCCAAGGAACAGCGAGACCACGGCTTCGGATGCAAAAACAAGAGGTTTATTGAACACACAGGTACCCGGGCGACTCAGTCTTTCGAAAGACTGGCGCGCCGAGTAGAGCTCCTGGGTCCTTTTTATAGCAAAAAGCGCGGGTACAGAAGCGAGAAGCAAGTTTAATTGGTCAGTTCAAATAAGCGCGGGTACAGAAGCGAGAAGCAAGTTTAATTGGTCAGTTCAAATAAGGCCTGGGGTGAGCTTCGGTTATGTGGGAGTCCTTGAAACAGCTGAGGGGCACCCTGGAAACTGTTGTCGATTTATCTAGTTCTGCCCTTGGCCTCGGGCGGAGGCCCAGGTGCATGATCACAGATATCCTGTTCGTTATCTGGTCTCAACCTCAGGCTGTACTTTTCCTATGCTAGGGACTTTTAACCAGGGTAATGTTTTGTGCCTTGCAAAATGGCGTTGCTACAGCTAGCTTAAAAAGTTCTTTCTTCAATCTCTTCTGAATATACCTTAGTACCTTTTAATTAATGTTACAAGTTCTTTCTTCATTGTCAGGTTTCTGTTTGTTCTGCTGTTAGCATTTATATCTCCAGGAGCCTTCTTTTTAAATGTGCTGTTTCTATTTTACTATTATGTGGGAAGCATCATACTAGGCTTGGTGGGCTTCATGTAATGTAAATTAAATAGGCTTTTAATAAGGATCTGAATGTATAAGAAACTATACCTGAAATAAAGTTCTCATGTAGTCTATTTTGCCTCCTCACATTTTCTAAAACTTCTTTCTTGTCTGTGTTCTGAAGAATTGAGAACGTATCATGAATCACAGTCACTGTGTATTACAGCATCATTATATAGACAAGTAACAGAGGTCCAGGAAATTTACATAATTAACCCAAGGATACACGATTACTGGTGGTCCAGAGGGAAGTCCCATCCATTACATCAGTACTATGAAGTTTCCTGGGAGACAAGAGGAAGCCATCGCTCTTCCTAGTGGTTAAGCTGATGGTCCTCCGTAGTCTTCAATTCTCCTGGACAAGCCAAATGATCCCGGTAACCCTTCAGAGAGCCACAAGTTCCCATGAACTTGGCCTTTCTGAAGGAGACACAGTCATCCGGTGGACACATAATTCTAATGAAATATTGCACACTATTTTTTATGCTGATTATATCCCAATTTTTTTGAAAAAGCTCAGCACTAATTTCAGAATCCTTTTCTACTCCAAATGCCTCCAGGTAATTTCCTCAAATTACTGATTATCATTTGCAAGTGTCCGTTGTCATCAGAATCTTTATTCCCCGTATTCTCCACCCTAACCTTCCCAATTCTTCTCTCTCCTCTACTCTCCCAAGCTCATGCCCTGGACTTTCTGCAAGCTATGAAGAAATTTCTCCATATCCTCAACCTTGTAAGCTAATCTTCAGGCTCTACTCACAAGCTGCCTGGGACCATGAAGATTCTGCCTCTCCGGAAGCCTCAGTTTCAACATTTTTGTGAGGATAATTCTCGTCCTCTTGACCCTTAAACTCCTCACCAACAACATTCACTTCATTTACCGTGCTTTACCCACATTGCCCCAAAAGTTTACTCTTGGGCTTGCCATTTCTAACAACTATCTTTCTAAACTCTCAACTTCAAGTATTCCTTTCTCTAGAGTCTACCTGCTCTCCTGCCAACTTACTTAGTTTAGTATTTCTACACCAGTAATTATTCAGGATCAGGGCTTCCAATTCATTGACATAAAGTTGATTTCTCTAACCATCACTCCCTTGGTGTAGTCACTTTCTTTCCCACCTGCCCTAGTTTTCATGCTGCCTCTTGAAAATCATCATGGGCCAATGCCCTTAACTGTTTCTTTTCACCTCCCCCACAATGTACGTTTAGCTGTCCGAACACTGGTGAAGTCCTAGTATTTGCATATTTACTTAATGCATGTCCAGCTGAACATTTTAAGACAATTATCTAAGGGAGTATAGGGATATGGAAAATTTCCTATCATAGTTAAATAGTCATGAGCCTTTTTAGAGGACAGAATTAGGGTGCTTGTGTTTAGTGTTGAAGTGATAGGTGATGATTTGTGAAAGGAAAGCAAAAATATCTCAGATCAGGTAAAGCAATTAGCTGAGAAGAGGTGGTTGTCAATAGAAGAGTTTGTACAACATTGGGCAGTCATTAAGTTCAGTGAATACCATAGAACTAAATTAACTGAAGCTTTCACATGTTTTGCTATCACTGTCCTAAATCTTAGGCAAAGTGGAAATGTCTTGGCTACTGTGTGTAATGAAATAATCAATAGCTTTCTGATGAAATCTATTGATTTCATCTAAGCTTCCTGTGTAATCATTAGGGCCAGTTCACAGGCTTTGGAAATTTAGAACCATGGAGACAAATAGATTTCCACAGGTGTATCCAGTCTTTATCCTTCTTTTATTTTATTATGCTTCTTTTAGCTTGAAAAGTATGGAAAAATCAAAATATATATGTATTAACAAATGGCCTTATACAGTTTTGAAAGGGTGACCTAAAGCAAAGTTTATTCAAGATATGGATAGAAGTAGACATTCTATACTTTTCAGACCTGGATAAGTCTTGTGTAAAGACTTACTGGGCCTATGCCCATCCTCTCGTTATAGACATTTTATCATATACTCAATGAACAGTCAAGAAAATAAATACACAAGCAGGTGTCAGAAAGCTAGAAAAATAATTTCACCAAGAAATAATGCAGATATGCTCAAATAAATCCTTACCTTTAAGATCTCATTTCTAGGAAATCAAGCAAACAAAACAAGCCAAAAAATGAAGAGGCTAAAATAAATATCCAAACTCAGTTCAGCAAGAACTTAGCAGCCAGCCACGGTCAGGGTGGCACATTGAACTGGTAGAAAGACAAAGGACACAACTATCACTGAACTGAGGATCCCGGTCTGCTGGAATGAGGTTTTATCTTGACAGAAACTTCACTTCTGTCAATACCTCTGTGCATTAAGGGAACCACACAACACAGGGAGCATCTCAGTAAAAGTTTGTTTGAAAGGACATATTTTGGAAATGAGATGATGATAGATGCTTTTGGGGAGGATTTATGGCTTTGCTCAAGATTGGATGTATTTAGAAAACTAGAGTAATTCTATGATTGGGTATCTTAAAAGCTTTGAGAGAGAGAGAGAGAGAGAGAGAGAGAGAGAGAAGCGAATGATTTAAGAAACCCAGCAAACATTAAAACTACTGGCATTGAATTTAAATTTATCACTGAACTTTCTGGCAACATAGGCAAAATAAAAAAAAAATTGAGTTTATAATTTCAAAAAGGAATTTTTTTTCCTGCTATTAAATCTCAATATAGTTTGAGGACCACTTTTATCAAAAATACTTAAGAATATTACAGACTATTTAATCAACAAATAAAATAAAAATGTTTCTAATATATTCATAGAACCTAATAACTGAATGCACAGAAAATTTTGAGATAGAGTATTAACTAAAACTCAGAGGAGTCATTTAATCAAGTGGAGAGGAAAAGAAGAAAATTACATACACCAAGTATGTAATTGTTTAGAGATCTAGTCATATACAAGAATGTAATTTAAAATATCTAGAAAATAAATCGACTGATTTTAGCTGCCTTTTTAACGCCTTTGTCATTTTTTCTTTTTCAGATGGGGTTCACAAAATTATTAGCAGATTTTTTCACTGGTAAAATTCTCAGGCAGGTAGTTAAAAGCGTTTTATTCCACGTAATTAATGTAAGAAAGAATGTCGAATGAGGCTACCGAATGTGAATTTGAAAGGGGAATGTCCAGACAGTAAGTTTCATATATTGTTCAAGTATCACTTTTAAGGAAACCAAGAGTATAGTGTTCCTAACATCCCAATATATCATATAGCATGGGAAACATGAGGTCTTTAGTCTCAAGGTTTAGAGGGAAATGTGATCTGCCAGAACCATCAAGGACTTGGTTTTGCTTCCATGGAACACCTGGCTAGGTTTGAACAGCAGTGATTTCCTTACTCATTGCAATAATGAATTATCTTAAAAATATCTCCCTATGTAACAGGACAAATGACCTGCTGGATCCAATTTGTAGTGTTGACATTTTGACCTTTAGAGAATTTTTGCAAAAGAATTTCTCTCAGCATATGGAAAGATCTTCCTGAGTCAATTCTTGGTTCATGTAAAATTAGAGTTTTAGCATACAAAAACTATTAACATTATTTGCTGTGGCAGGACAGATGTATATTATAAACCTAGTGCCATATCAGGTTTTTTAATAAGTAAAAAAGAAGCCAATTGAAAATGCAAACTTTTTCTTTCTTTTTTTTTTTTTTAATCACTTTACTGAAATCTACCACAGTATGACATTCCTGAGTCTCATAGCGGTATGGCAGTATTGATTTTGTAGAAACACTAATACCGTGAGTTCAATTTTGAGTGTAAACAACTTCACCTATGAATACCTTTCTGTGCCCCTAAGGCTTGCTTACAGACTCCTCAGAATCAAGAATGTGCACACATTGATTAAAACAATGGAATTAAGGTAATGTATTTCCTCATCAAGAAGAACAGATTGCTTGAAAGATCAGAAAACAGCATTGTTCCAGCTGTGCACATGTCATATCCCAAAGTAATGTTTTAATTAACATAGGAGAGAGTAGAGCCCTTAGTATCCAGCTCAGGATTATTATTTAGAGTATAACATAGTACATTATGTTACTTTCAAATTTCAGAAAGAGCTGACAGACTAGTAAGGTGTCCTGGGTGATGAACCACATGGAGGACTTAAGGAGGTTAAGCATAAATCTGGGTCAATATGCAACTCACTTGTAAGGGGAAGGGGAAATTTTAGCTACTCTAAGGGGATGGTAACTCCAATTTTCTGATGTCCTCGTGTTTTCAATAGGGAAAGAGGGGCTGTAATTTCATGTAGCAAAACAACAAAAACAACAATAAAAATTCTTGGTATGCTGGTAAACCAATTCCCAGGATTGGGGATACAGAGACCTCATTTGTGGCATTTGTCAATTTCCTTGATGTGAAAACTACCACCATTTCTGATTTTGAGCTACCACTGTGACATCACTTTTCAGAACTCTCATATTTGAGAGTTCTGAAAAGAGATATAGGAAAAAGTCAAAGAAAACCAAGCACGCATGATTATGATTGTGTTTCATGGTCAAAGTACAAGAGTCTTTTTATTGTTCTTTCTTCTTCTTTCTTCCTCCCTCTCTTCCTCTCTCTGCATTTTCCTATGTCCTAAATTGGATATAATGCATATATAATATCTTCATAATAATTGTAGTATAAAATGTAGTGGTGGTTTTCACAAGTTCTCTTTAATAGGTAGGGAAGCCTTAGTAAAAATAGGTGTAATAAAATGTTATTTTCTTACCAAAATAACAGTCACAAAGGGAGCCAGAAGCTTAAATACTTCACACAAGCTGTTAGAGGAAACAAATGTCTGAAGTTTCGCAAATTCATTTAAAAAAAAAGAAAAAAGAGCATCTCTTTGTATTGCAGCTATGTTTTGGGTCAATGGATTTCCCTCCAGAACAGTGTTTTACAAAGTGTGATCCTGGATCAGCAACATCCACACATCTGGGAATTAACAGAAATAAACGCAAATTCAAGCATTTCACTCTAAACCTACTAAACTGGAAAATGGGAATGTATCCCAGCAATCTGTGTTTTTAACACACCCTCTAGGTGATTGTAACACACTCTCACATTTGAGAGCATTTACTCTAAAACACATATTCTGAGCAACTGGAATACAAGGAATTCTTAAGAGGGAAGGAGAGTTGTTAGTTAGAAGTTCCCAAAGTTGCTAAAAGAGAATCAATCGAGTTTCTACTTCCTGCCCCAACCTATCACTTCATATTTTGTAGTTTAGATTATAGGTATAAACAATCTAAGGAACCTCTCCACCATAATCCAGGAATATAACTAACATGGATACTAGCATTTAGCCTTAGTTTGTGCCATTTAAAATGTACTACTAATCACCCTTTCCCCAATTATTTTGTGCTGAATTATAGGTAAAGCTTCCCAAAGCATTTCAATACTTACTAGTTTGATCACTATCACAATATCACACAACTGTTAACATAGATTTATTTTGTAGTTAATTAAAAATTAGTTTCTTCAGGCTTATAGGTTACTTCTTGTACACCTATAAATATAGACATACAGGTAGCTGACAACAATTCACAATACTTCAATTTTTCTATTTCTCACTAAAGGTAATGGAAACGTCAGTAATTGATATAATATACATTACTTAAATTTTGTGTGTCTTACTCAACTCGAACAACATTTTAAATAAAAAAAGGTAAATTAAATTGTTTACACTAATTTTTAATTAGGAATTAATATAAACATACTGTTAAAGGGTTCTGTTATCTGTTTATATTATAATTTTAAAAGGGAAATTAGATGTTAATATGTCAATAAGGAAAACCGTGATATATTTCTTAGACATAATTGAGAAACCCGCACGTTCTCAGTTTAGATGCTTGTCAGTGCAAGTTGAGAAGATAACATATTTTTAAAAACTTTCAAATTGCATTTTCAGATGGAATCACTGAAAAGGCTAGCCTATTACTTGAAGGCAATGAATCAGATTGATTCACTGCAGCCTTGTGGTAATTTCTGGAGGCACCAATCCTGTGAAAAGGCACAGGTGCCATTCACAGTTAAGATGAGCCTCAGCTCCAACTAATATAAAAATCTACAGACATTTAAATCTCTGGTTGCTGAATGATGAAAACTTATAAACAGAGAAAAGCCTCTGACCAAAAACCATAGACTTGTCTATTAAGTGGCAAATAGAAAAGCCTTTGAGTTAATTATTAAATTAGAACACTTCAATGAAGGAAGTGCTTTTTACAAGGGTATAGGGAAAGTACAGCCAAGAGGGCAGGTCTGAGATATCTGCAGTTATGCACCTGGGCCCCAGCCCGGAGCCAAGGGCGGATAGTTCCCAGAAATAGACAAGTCAGTTAAAGTTTCAAGAGTGCCCCTCAGCTGTTTCAAGGACTCCCACTTGACCGAAGTTCACCCCTGGCTTGATTTAAACTAACCAATTAAACTTGCTTCTCGCTTCTGTACCCGCGCTTATTTGAACTGACCAATTAAACTTGCTTCTCGCTTCTGTACCCGCGCTTTTTGCTATAAAAAGGACCCAGGAGCTCTACTCGGCGCGCCAGTCTTTCGAAAGACTGAGTCGCCCGGGTACCTGTGTGTTCAATAAACCTCTTGTTTTTGCATCCGAAGCCGTGGTCTCGCTGTTCCTTGGGAGGGTCTCCCTGAACTGACTGACTACCCACTGCGGGAGTCTTTCATTTGGGGGCTCGTCCGGGATCGGAGACCCCCACCCAGGGACCACCGACCCACCAACGGGAGGTAAGCTGGCCAGCAGTCGTTCTGTGTCTCGTTTCTGTGTCTCGTTTCTGTGTCTCGTTTCTGTGTCTCGTCTCTGTGTCTGACTCAGTGATTTCGACTGTCCCTCAGGGTGCGCACATTTTGGTTTCGGGTTTGTTCCGGGTTGATGTGTGAGTAGCGAACAGACGTGTTCGGGGGCTCACCACCCGGCAATCCTGGGAGACGTCCCAGGATCAGGGGAGGACCAGGGACGCCTGGTGGACCCCTTGGCAGAGGATTATTGTGTTTTGGTCTCACCGCGTCTCGGGAGGCGCGCTCTGCCATCGGACTCTTTCTTCTATTTCTACGGCACTCGGTCTCGTCGCCGTTTCTGGTTTCTTTTTGTCTTAGTTGTGATAGGTCTTTGCGTCGTCGTTCCCCTATTGGAAATTTTCGAGATGGGGCAAGGTGCCCTTACGCCTCTCTCCCTTACTCTAGATCATTGGAAAGATGTCAAAACCAGGGCTCACAATCTGTCCGTGGAGATCAAAAAAGGAAAATGGCGGACTTTCTGTTCGTCTGAGTGGCCCACATTCGGCGTAGGTTGGCCGCCAGAGGGAACCTTTGATCTTACTGTCATTTTTGCAGTTAAAAAGATTGTTTTTCAGGAGACCGGAGGACACCCGGACCAGGTTGCCTATGTCGTGGTATGGCAAGACCTCGCCCAGAATCCCCCTCCCTGGGTGCCACCCTCCAGCAAAGTCGCTGTTGTTTCGGGATCAGAAAATACTCAAAGGCCACCTACAAGGAAGCCTTCCGCCCCTCCCCAACCCCCCGTCCTCCCGACACCAGATGACCTATTTTCTCTCTCTGAAACCCCACCTTACCCGGCGGCTCCGCTGCCCCCTCTGGCCCCTCAACCAAACAGATCGGCACCAGGACGAGCACCCAGTGACCCCAACCCTGAAGGACCGGCTGCAGGGACTAGGAGCCGCCAACCTCGCAGTCCGAAAGGCGACTCGGGTCCTGACTCCACCGTAGCTTTGCCCCTCCGAGCCATAGGGCCCCCAGCCGAGCCAAGTGGCTTGGTCCCTTTGCAGTATTGGCCTTTTTCCTCAGCAGATCTTTATAATTGGAAATCTAACCATCCTTCTTTTTCTGAAAATCCAGCAGGACTCACGGGACTCCTTGAGTCTCTTATGTTTTCTCATCAGCCCACTTGGGACGATTGCCAACAGCTCCTACAGATTCTTTTCACCACTGAGGAGCGAGAAAGGATTCTCCTAGAGGCCCGCAAAAATGTCCTTGGGGACAACGGGGCCCCCACTCAACTCGAGAACCTCATTAATGACGCCTTTCCCCTCAACCGACCTCAGTGGGATTACAACACAGCTGCAGGTAGGGAGCGTCTCCTGGTCTACCGCCGGACTCTAGTGGCAGGTCTCAAAGGGGCAGCCCGGCGCCCCACCAATTTGGCTAAGGTAAGAGAGGTCTTGCAGGGACCGGTAGAACCCCCCTCGGTTTTCTTGGAACGCCTGATGGAGGCATATAGGAGATACACTCCGTTTGACCCCTCTTCTGAGGGACAGCAGGCGGCAGTTGCCATGGCTTTTATCGGCCAGTCAGCCCCAGATATCAAGAAAAAGTTACAAAGACTAGAGGGGCTCCAAGACTTTTCCTTACAAGATTTAGTGAGAGAGGCAGAAAAGGTGTACCACAAGAGAGAGACAGAAGAGGAAAAACAAGAAAGAGAAAAAAGAGAGACAGAAGAGAGAGAGAGACGGCGCGATAGGCGCCAAGAAAAAAAAAAAAAAAAAAAAAAAAAAAAAAAAAAAAAAAAAACTTGACTAGGATTTTGGCCGCAGTGGTAGGTGAAAGAGGGTCTAGAGATAGGCAGACAGGGAACCTGAGCAACCGGGCAAAGAAAACACCTAGGGATGGAAGACCCCCTCTAGACAAAGACCAATGCGCGTACTGTAAAGAGAAGGGTCACTGGGCAAGAGAATGTCCCCGGAAAAAGAATATCAGAGAAGCCAAGGTTCTATCCCTAGATGACTAGGGGAGTCGGGGTTCGGACCCCCTCCCCGAACCTAGGGTAACACTGACTGTGGAGGGGACCCCCATCGAGTTTCTGGTCGATACCGGGGCTGAACATTCGATACTGACCCAACCCATGGGGAAGGTAGGGTCCAGGCGGACAGTCGTAGTAGGAGCGACCGGCAGCAAAGTCTACCCCTGGACCACACAGAGACTTTTAAGGGTCGGACATAAGCAAGTGACCCATTCCTTTTTGGTCATACCTGAGTGCCCTACTCCTCTGTTGGGCCGGGACATCCTGACCAAACTAAAAGCTCAAATCCAGTTTTCTACAGAGGGCCCACAAGTAACATGGGGAGATCACTCTACCATGTGCCTGGTCCTAAACCTAGAAGAAGAATACCGGCTACATGAAAAGCCAGTTCCCTCCTCTATCGACCCGTCCTGGCTCCAGCTTTTTCCCACTGTATGGGCAGAAAGGGCAGGCATGGGGCTAGCCAATCAAGTCCCACCAGTGGTAGTAGAGCTGAAATCGGGTGCCTCACCGGTGGCCGTCCGACAGTATCCAATGACTAAAGAAGCCCGGGAAGGCATCAGACCCCACATCCAAAGGTTCTTAGACCTAGGGGTCTTAGTGCCCTGCCAGTCGCCCTGGAACACCCCTCTGCTACCAGTAAAAAAGCCAGGGACTGGCCACACAACTGGGGATAAATTGGAAGTTACATTGTGCGTATAGGCCCTAGAGCTCAGGTCAAGTAGAGAGAATGAATAGAACCATCAAAGAGACCTTAACTAAATTGGCCTTAGAGACCGGTGGAAAAGACTGGGTGGCCCTCCTTCCCTTAGCGCTGTTCAGAGCCAGGAATACCCCTGGCCAGTACGGTCTAACTCCCTATGAAATCCTCTACGGGGGACCCCCCCCCATACTTGAGTTGGGAGAAACACTGGGTCCCGATGATAATTTTCTCCCTGTCTTATTTACCCATTTAAAGGCTCTAGAAGTTGTGAAGACCCAGATTTGGGACCAGATCAAAGAGGCATATCAGCCCGGTACCATAGCTGTCCCCCACCCGTTCCAGGTCGGAGACCGAGTGCTGGTCAGACGCCATCGACCCAGCAACCTTGAGCCTCGGTGGAAAGGCCCGTATCTGGTATTGCTGACCACCCCGACCGCAGTAAAAGTTGATGGCATCGCTGCCTGGGTCCATGCTTCCCATCTCAAGCCTGCACCACCCCCGGCACCAAACGAGACCTGGGAGCTGGAAAGGACTGATCATCCTCTTAAGCTGCGTATTCGGCGGCGGAAAAATGAGTCCACCGGGTAAGAACCCTCACCGGCCTGTGACCCTCACCTGGAAGGTACTGTCCCAAACTGGAGACGTTGTCTGGGTCAAACAGGCTGCCCAGCCTCCTTGGACTTGGTGGCCCGATCTTAAACCTGATGTATGTGCCCTGGCGGCGGGTATTGAAACCTGGGATATCCCGGGATCCAGTGTATCGGCCTCCAAGGCCCAGATCAGACCCCCTGACTCAGACTATACAAAAGCTTATAATCAGATCACCTGGGGGGTCCCAGGGTGCAGCTATCCCCGAGCTAGAAACAGGCTTGCCGCTTCCCCCTTCTACGTGTGCCCCCGGGATGGCCGGACCCTTTCAGAAGCTAGAAGGTGCGGAGGGCTGGAATCCCTATATTGCAAAGAATGGGGTTGTGAAACCACGGGGACAGTCTACTGGGGACCTAGTTCCTCATGGGACCTCATAACTGTAGAACGTAACGGTAGCAGTAAAAGCTGTGACAACTCCGGCTGGTGTAACCCCCTTAAAATAAAATTCACAGAGAAAGGAAAAAATTCCAGAGATTGGGCACAAGGAAGAACCTGGGGACTAAGGTTCTATTTGACGGGAAACGATCCAGGTGTACTGTTCACCATTCGCCTAGATATCACCAATATGCCAACTGTGGCAGTGGGCCCCGACCCCGTCCTTGCAGAACAGGGACCTCCTAGCAACAAGCTGTTCCCAATGACTAGCAGGCAACCCCCCGCGGCACAAAGGAGCACTGCTACACAGAGCCTCCTATCACCAGGCACTCTACCCCCCACCACGGGTGACAGGCTCTTTGGTCTTGTACAGGGGGCCTTCCTAGCTCTAAATGCCACCAACCCGAACGCCACAGAGCATTGCTGGCTCTGTCTGGCCATAAGCCCCCCCTACTATGAAGGAATAGCCTTTTTGGGAGAGGCCAATTATACCAGCGCCGAGAGTTGCCGTTGGGGGACCCAGGGAAAGCTTACTCTCACAGAGGTCACAGGACAAGGGTTATGTATAGGAACAATACCTTCTACCCATCAACATCTTTGCAACCAGACCCTATCCATCAATTCCTCCGGGGACCATCAGTACCTTCTCCCCTCCAACCATAGCTGGTGGGCTTGCAGCACCGGTCTCACCCCTTGCGTTTCCCTCTCAGTTTTTAATCAGTCTAAGGATTTCTGTGTCCAGGTTCAGCTGATTCCTCGCATCTATTACCATCCTGAAGAAACTTTGTTGCAGGCCTATGACAACCCTCATCCCAGGTTTAAGAGAGAACCTCTCACACTTACCCTAGCTGTCCTACTGGGAATTGTGGCAGGTATAGGTACCGGCTCGGCTGCTCTGATTAAAGGACCTATAGACCTCCAGCGGGGCCTAACCGAGCTCCAGACTGCCATGGACACTGACCTCCGGGCCCTCCAGGATTCAGTCAGCAAGTTAGAGGACTCATTGACTTCTCTATCTGAGGTAGTACTCCAAAATAGGCGAGGCCTTGACTTACTGTTTTTAAGAGAGGGAGGCCTCTGCGCGGCCCTCAGAGAGGAGTGCTGTTTTTATGTAGACCATTCAGGTGTGATACGAGACACCATGGCCAAACTCAAACAAAGACTAGATAAAAGACAGTTAGAGCGCCAAAAAGATCAAAACTGGTTTGAAGGTTGGTTCAATAGCTCCCCTTGGTTCACTACCCTACTATCAACCATCGCCGGGCCCCTAGTACTCCTTCTTCTGTTGCTCATTCTGGGGCCCTGTGTCATCAACAGGTTAGTCCAATTCATCAATGATAGAATAAGTACAATTAAAGTCCTGGTTCTTAGACAAAAATATCAGACTATAGATAATGAAAATAACTTTTAACTCCGCTCTAAGATTAGAGCGATCCACAAGAGAAATGGGGGAATGAAGGAAGTGCTTTTTACAAGGGTATAGGGAAAGTACAGCCAAGAGGGCAGGTCTGAGATATCTGCAGTTATGCACCTGGGCCCCAGCCCGGAGCCAAGGGCGGATAGTTCCCAGAAATAGACAAGTCAGTTAAAGTTTCAAGAGTGCCCCTCAGCTGTTTCAAGGACTCCCACTTGACCGAAGTTCACCCCTGGCTTGATTTAAACTAACCAATTAAACTTGCTTCTCGCTTCTGTACCCGCGCTTATTTGAACTGACCAATTAAACTTGCTTCTCGCTTCTGTACCCGCGCTTTTTGCTATAAAAAGGACCCAGGAGCTCTACTCGGCGCGCCAGTCTTTCGAAAGACTGAGTCGCCCGGGTACCTGTGTGTTCAATAAACCTCTTGTTTTTGCATCCGAAGCCGTGGTCTCGCTGTTCCTTGGGAGGGTCTCCCTGAACTGACTGACTACCCACTGCGGGAGTCTTTCATCAAAAATTGGCTTGTTTGACTTTTTTGGCTAAAAATAAATAAAAGTAGCAAAAGTAAGGGAGTTGTTAATAAGACTTTTGTAAAATATTTTAATTGTATAGCTACCAGGTCAGTGAAAGGACTCTCCAATCTATTTGGAATAAAATTGTGATTGTGCTCACGTAGTTATGAGAAGCATATAAATCCTGAATGTTAAGAAAATTAAACGCATTCCATATAATCTATCAGGTCGTAACAGCAGAATAGCTATTTCTATGATGCAAAGTGCCTTACACAGCAAAGATGTATGTGTTGTAAATTCTCAATCTATGTTGATCTTATTTACGACAACTATATATTTGCTTTATCATTAAGACATTTAAAAAAATAGATTCCCTCACTAACATATTTGAAAGAATTATGATATGCTACTTTAGGAAGGCTTTCAACTCTTTGGGGTTGTAACATACGGTCATAATATTTTAGATATTCAAATTCTAAGAAAACGTGATTTTTTTGTGTAAGCCAGAGCTTTTTAAATCATTCCCTTTTCATAAATATTTGAAACTCTATAGTCTTTATATTATACTTTTAAAATTAACAATTGGCCTACTCAGTAGTTTTTAAACTTTGAAATACGTAGCTAGCTCTTAAAAAATTTTAGTTTATTTTGTTCCAATAAATTTATTTTTTAGTCACTTCAAGAATTCAAGAGATAGGACTAAAAGCTACAGTGTGTACGTAGTCCTCTTTTTTTTTAACTAAGAATATTCATGAGATACAAAGCTAATTGTCACCCCTCGTGCCCATGATGTGAGGGCCAGATTCATTCTGGGGGCATACCCACTAACAGAAATTACTTTTGTACCCCATGTTCCCACCCAATTATCCCCCAACCTCCTTCCCCCTCTCCCTCTCCGCCCCCTCCCCTCTGCTTTGTAGCCCTAGGAATGTTCCCTCCC